>NC_066625.1:43406592-43538631 GCF_025201925.1 Gopherus flavomarginatus | reverse complement strand
AAAATGCTGCTTGAGAACTTATCATGTTGTAGGAGCAGCAGTGATCTGTATGCTCTGTATAACCTGTATGCTCAAAAGGTCTGTTAAACTCCCCCAGCTTGTGTCCTTTCCCGCTTTGAATGCCTGTGAAGTGGCTTTCCCACTCTCCTTTGTACCTCCAGTGAATGCCCTTCACCCGGCCCATCTGGCCAGTGGTTCGCTGTGTTACATTCTATTGCACCTCAGGGAGACTGATCTTCATCGCACCGTCCATCGCTGCGCTGTGGGACACTTACCTTAAAGGATCCTGACATCTCCACTGCCAGGCCTGTCCTGGGAGCGTGAGTATGAGTGTGACACCCTCCCCCATCCCTTCTTTTGAGCTTAGCTATCAAGCTAATAAATGTGCTGCTTTCTGCCAAACTCTGGGGGGGAGGGGCATTATTAGTCCTCTCTAAGCTTACTAACTGACCCAATTTTGGGTAACACAAGCAACATTGTTTGATCTGTTATTGTACCAAAGGGGGAGATGGTTGTCTATAAAGGAGGGTGAAGACTAAATGCCTCTGATGAGAATGGGATTTGAACCCATGCAGGCAGAGCATAATGGGGTAGCAGTCCATCACCTTAACCACTCGGTCACCTCATCTGAGCTGTGAAAAAACGGACAGGAGGAGAAATCTAAGGCCGGCAGAGATAGGGACACTAAGGAGTTTTTAAATACTAAGCGAAAGCAGGGTCTGAATGAGCTCCCCTCTCTCACCTAGTGAGGAGCTGGGGAAAGACTTCAGGAACAGACCGTGTTTGCATAGACACACCTACTCTGCCTAGCTATGCAGCATGATGGGGCCGCTTCCCCAAAATGACCAGTTTGGGATGGTCTTGGGTTACAAATGACTTTAGGATTGAGTGGAATGAAATGTTATTCTCCTTCCTGTATGAGTGAAGGGCAGCAGAACATACCTAGTCCGTCCTGATGGAGGGGTAGGTGAGTGAGGAATAGCTTTTATTGGACTGCAGAGAAGTGATTGAGGACGTCACCCTAAACCAGTGGTCCCCAAACATTTCACATTGTGCCCTCTTAGCCATGGCTGTGGCCCCTCGGAAGCCACGGTCAAGAACCGGGGCTGGGAGGAGTGGGGCTGTTGCTTGCTGGGGTGAGGGGTGCGGACAGGGGTAAAGGGGTCGACGCCGGGCTGGGAGCCAGAGTCTCAGGCTGAGGGTGGGGTTGGGGAAGAGCTGTGGCAGAGTGGTGCTCCCTCCCTGCCCTCTATGTGGGCTGGCTCAGGTCCTGAGGTGCCCCCATGAATGTTCCTCTGTGTCCCCCTAGGAGTCGCACCCCACATTATGGGGACCACTGAACCCTACTCGCTAAGCCGGGGCTAGTGATGCCAAACCCCCGGGAAGGGAGAACAAGTGTGGGGGCCCCAGCACCAGAACCATGCCCCTACCTTCTGTCTGTGGCTCTACCCCCTTCCACCCATGGCCCCATCCACTGTCACTTCTGTTCCACCCCTTCCCCCACCAGCCCCACCCTATCACTCCTTTACCCCTGCCCCGCTGTGGCCCTGAGACCAGAGAAGCTCTGTGCCCCTGCTGCAGCCCCCGGGCTGTAGCAGGGAGTGGGAGCTCCTCCAGCCCTGGGGCTGACATAGGGGAGACTTTTCCAGGGGGACCTAACTTGGCCAGGGCCCCTGATCATGGGCCCCACTGTCCCCTTGGCAGTGCAAGGTTTGGGGAGGCTGAGCCCCCTTGTCATAAACAGATAGCTAAGGGTTAATGTTCTTTTACCTATGAAGGGGGTAACACCAGTAATCTAAAACACCTGACCAGAGGACCAATCAGGAAACAAGACTTTTTCAAATCTGGGTGGAGGGAAGTTTGTGTGTGAGTTCTTTTGTTCTTGTCTTGTGTCTGTGGCGTTTCGGCTATGAGAGTGATATTCTATCTCCTGCCTTTCTAATCTTCTGTTTCCAAGTTGTAAGTATCAACGATAATAAGACAATAAGTTTATATTGGTTTTTTTTTTGTATTTACATGTGTGTAGTTGCTGGAATGTTTAAATGTATTCTTTTTGGATAAGGCTGTTTATTCATTTTTTTTCTTTTGTCACCTTAATACAGAGAGACCATTTTTATGTCCGTTTCTTTCTTTTTATATAAAGCTTTCTTTTTAAGACCGGTTGGATTTTTTCTTTAGTGGGGACTCCAGGGAATTTGAGTCTGCAGCTCACCAGGGAATTGGTGGGAGGAAGAAGTCAGGGGGAAATTTCGTTGTGTTAGATTTACTAGCCTGACTTTGCATACCCTCTGGGTAAGGGGGAAGGAAGAGAGATTAGCTATCTGGTACTTCTATTTCCAGGACTGGAAACAGGGAGGGGGGAGTCCCTCTGTTTAGATTCACGGAGCTTGCTTCTGTATATCTCTCCAGGAACCCAGGGAGGGAACACCTGGAGGGGAGGAGGGGGAAGGGAAATGGTTTATTCCCCTTTGTTGTGAGACTCAAGGCATCTGAGTCTGGGGGTCCCCCGGGGAAGGTTTTGGGGAGACCACAGCGAGCCAGGCACTGTATAAATCCCTGGCTGGTGGCAGCTTTACCAGGTCCAAGCTGGTAACTAAGCTTGGAGGTTTTCATGCTAACACCCATATTTTGGACGCTAAGGTCCAAATCTGGGAAAAAATGTTATGACACCCCTCCCCCCTGAGCCTCCATTACGAGCCGCCCAGGCTACCACTGCTCAGTGTGTGGCCAGTCTCTGTGTTTTCTGCTGCTCGTTCTGGGGAGCCTGGCCGGCCTTAGGGGTGGTGCCCCCCGATAGCCGCCCAGGGCTCCAGGGGTCAAAGGGCACCGTGTGGCAGTGCAAAGGTGCTCACTGCTCTCCCCTGCCCCAATGCTCCTCCATGGGTCCATAGAGGTTTGAGGGGAGTAAGGAGCAACCCTATGTGCTCCATGCGTCCTGGTCACTTTTCCCACTTGGGCTGTGCTGTGAGGGGAGCATCAGAAGCTGCTGCTCTCTGCCCTCCCGCTATGCAGCCCGGCTGAGGAAAGTGACCTGGATGCAGGGAGCTCGGATGATCTCACTTCTTGCCCCCACATCCCACAGCCCCTAGGGGTGCCCAGATGAGCAGCGTTCCAGGGAGGAGTGGGGGGCAGCAATGCCAGCTGCTCCATGCACACAGGTCAGTCTCCCCATGTGGGTGCAGGAGGGGGTGCAAGGGTTTCTGTGATGCCTATTCTATCAATATCGTCACTCAATACCAGGCACTCAAATTCACCAGTCTTAGTACTTAGACGTTTAGCGTTTGTATTTAAGCACTTCTAAAATGTGTCCCATTTTAGCTGTCTGCTATTACATGATGTAATTGAGGGAGACTCTTTCATTTCACTGTTTCTCATCAGAACCTACCTGTACATTATCATCTTCCATCCTCTCCACCTTACTAGGCTATAGAGAATCCCTGTGAATAGTTCCTCTCCTAACGGATGTCTCTGTCTGAACCCTGTGCTCCTCAGCGCCTGTCGGCTTTCCCCAGCTCTGAGGCTGTGTCTACACCGCGCACCTTACCACGGTGCAGCTGTGCCACTCTAACCATGCCATTGTAAGGTGCGCTGTGTGGCCGTCCTTATCGCTGAGAGAGAGCTTCCCCGGCAACAAAGCCAAACTACCTCCAATGAGGGGCAGGAGCTTTGTCACCGGGAGCACAGCTCCACCTATGATGCGCTGTTCACACTGCCGCTTTTCATGGCTCAAATTTTGGCATTCGGGGAGTGTTTTTTCTCACCGCAGAGAGACAAAATTTTTAGCAACAAAAGCCGAAATTAAAAAAAACTCCTCTGCAACCTATTTAATTTTACCTTTATACAACCTTTATACTGCCTCCAGTTCTGGTATCCTCATTTGAAAAAGATGTTGTGAAATTGGAGCTAGGGCAGCAAAGAGCCACCAAATGTTCTGAGGGCTGGAGAAAAATGCCTTCCAGTGAGCTATTGAAAGAGCTCAACCTGTTTAGCTTATCAAAAGAAGATTGAAAGGTGATTTCATTGAAATGTTGAAGGGCCTTAATGGAGAGAAAAGATTGGGTATTTACGGGCTCTTGAATGGAGCAGAGAAAGGCATAACAAGACCCAATGGCTGGAAAGTGAAAAGAGACAAATTCATATTACAACTGAGGCACAATAGTCAACAGCGAGGATGATTCACCACAGGAGCAAGCTACCAAGGAAAGTGGTGGATTCACCATCTCCTGATGTCATTTAATGAAGACTAGATGCCTTTCTGGAATGTGTTTGCCCCCAAAGTAGCTGTTATGTCATACAGGAGGCCTGTGATATGCAGGTTAGATGCTCTAATGGTTTCTTCTGACCATGAAGTCGACTAATTTATGAAAACTGAGTGTTGCATTGGGAGCAGTGTCTGATGTTTTCCTGTCTAGCCGGCTTGCTGCCTAGAACGAATGCTCTTAGAGTGGGGTGATCCACAGGGAGTAGCTCAAACCTCCAAAGTGCCTGGCCAGGGGCAGGACATTAGCCCAGCAAGGGAGGGGTGTGGCGAGTGACATCACAAAGGCCTTTTGCAGGACCTCACACTATTGGTCAAAGACTATTGGTGAGCAGGTGGTGACCTCACAGAGAGATGCTGACATCAGCCAGGCAAGGACAGGGGCGAGGGGCCAGGGAAACCTCAGAGACCTCTGTGGCTTTGCTTCAGCACGTTTCCTTCTCCAAGTCTCTCTTTGAGGACTGAGAGATTATTTGGGGTTCATGGACGTGAGCGCCAGGAGGAACCTCTTTCGAGTTTCTCCTTCCCTTTTAGTGATTTTACTAGAAAACAGCCCGTCCCTGTTTAGAAGGTAGAGTCTCCTGGAGGTTTGAAACCTGTTCAGTCTGATCTATCTGGTGACAAGTGAATTCTAGGCATAGAAAACACGAGCTTAAGGAGGCAGAATTTTATTGCGCACCTGGGATTTTGTCCCTTAGAATCAACTGGGGACATTAGAGTTTGTCCCTTTTTGTTTCACCTCTTCCTCCATCCCTCCCTCCTCTCCTTGTCTTGCTTCTTTTGTCCTTTCTCCTGTTCCCTTCCCAACAACAGGGCGGAGGGGTGTGTGTGTGTGTTGCAGGGAAGTCCTCTGCAGCTCCCATTATGGAAGGTCCACCCAAAAATGTGGGACTGAAATAGTGCTCGGGCAGTGATCCCCACCGGTTGACCTGGGCTCTCTGGTGAGAACCCTCAGCCTCCCGTCCTCAGTCTCTATCCTGATTGGCTGGAGCAGGGGGTTATTGACAGGGAGGAGACTCAGGTCCTTGTTGTTCTCTTTTAAGGTCAAGTAAATAAGTCAGAACCAGTTCTATCTTTGATTAATTTTGCTGCTTCTCTGCATTAATTGTCTCTGAGCAGTTCATGATTCCCTCTAATATTACAGTTCTCCTCAAATACTTGCTGAATAATTACTGTCACTGTTGTTGGTCTGGAGCTCATCTGAGAGCACAGTTTTTCAGGTCATTCAGTGTCTGAAATTCAAGATCCGATGGTTTGTTTGAAAATCAGGCTCTTCGGTCCTATACCCAACACTGCCTCTGACGGGCTGTGTGACCTAAGACAAGTCAATTCTCCTTTCTCAGCCTTAGATTCTCCCTCTTTCAAGTAAGGATAATAATGATCCGCTCTTACTTACCTCATGGTGGGTGAAGGATGCGGATCCATTTGGGAGTGTCACTAGAGGTAGTGCATAATATGAAGTTTCCCATCATGTTTACTCAGAGCAGATTATGACATAATAAATTAGCTGAAATAGTCTATTTTATTTGTATTTTTTTATTTTGAAATTGTTAATAGTAGCAACGACTTTGCTCAGATTGAAGCATCTTATCTAATGGTTGAGATGTAAGTGTCTCCGCTTTGTGTGCGAGGAGACAATTTTACACACTCTGACAAAGAGGAGATGCTTTTGTTTTGCAACAAAATATTTTTGCAAAGATCTTTCATCCCACTTGTTATGATTTTGAGAAACAAACTGGTTTAGTCTAAATGGGATTTTCGGACAGAAACGGTTTGAATGAAATTTTCCCACCATCTCGATTCCTAGGCTCTGGGGTGTTTTCATCTGTTAGAAGAGGAATCAGAACTGGTTGCTTCTCTTTCTGGCTCTGCCATCGCCTTGTTGTGTAGGCCTTGGGTAGGTCACTTCCCTTCTCCCATCTGTCCAATCGGAACAGGAACAGTTCTCGAACTATGGGCAGCTTAGAGCCCAAGTGAGATAAGGGGCGTTAAAGCCCTCTGTGAAGGAGAAAGGGGAGTTTCACAGCGTTTAGCACCAAGGAATTCTAACGTTTGCTAAAAAGTCTAGTCTGTGGAAACAAGAAATGGTCGGGGCCAAAGTTATTAACCACTGCCTTTTTAAAGCCCATTCAAAGATGTGAGTCCCTATTTTTTAGGTACCTGTGGTTCTTTGCCACCAGCAGAGAAGAAGTTCATGCGTTCGTTTTTGTGGCCTTAACAAACCAGGTGTTGTGCCCCAGTTCTCGTCTGAGACCCCTGAAAAAGAACATCTTCCCATCCATGAACAAGACAGACCTAGCTTTCAAAGGGGAACAAAAAGACCTCTGGGACTTACAGACTAGCTAGCCTGACTGCCATAGCTGGAGAGATCCTGCAATACATTCTTAAACACTCAGTTTGTCAGCAGCAACTACAGGATGATTTGGTTCTTATGACTAGTGAGCGTGGATTTGTCAAGAACAAATCATTCCAAATCAATCCTCTTTCCTTCTTTGGCAGGGTTCTGGGCCTGGTAGAGATGAGTAAACAATAGATGGGATCTAGCTTGGTGTTACTAAGGCTTTTGACACAGTCCCGTAGGACATTCTCAGAAGCAAACGAGGGAAATGTAGTCCAGTTGCAATCAGTGTAATGTGGGTGCAGAGCTGGTTGAAAGCCCAGACTCCAGGAGCCCTTCTCCATGTTTAGCTGCCCAACGGGTAGGGTGAACCTAGTGGGTCTGGCAGGGGTCAGTCCGGTGTCAGGTACTATTCTATATTTTCATGAATGATTTGGAAAATGGAGTGGAGATCATGCTCCTAAAGTTTACAACTGACACAAAGCACTTTGGAGCACAGGATTGAAATTCAAAACACTCTTAACAAATTGGAGACTTGGTCTTCTTGAACCAAACTCCACGGTTAGGGCTCTCTCTCTACACTGGGCTGAAGTGAAACCCCAGAGCCAAGCACTGGGCAGTGAGCTCCGACTTTGATTGGTCAGATGCTGCTTAGCACTGTCAGAGCAGCTTTTGCTGGGGGATTCTCCCAGCACTTTCCAATAGCGGGAAAGTATGAAATCCCCATTTGACTGCTGGGGAGAGAGCCCGAGAGGGGGGCCAGCTTGCCCAAAGTGCCCAGGAAAAGGAAAACAACCAGCAGAGGAACCAATAGGAAACCCAGCAATGGAACTCAGGAGTCCTGGGGGTGTGCTATGGTGACCAGATGTCCCAATTTTATAGGGACAGTCCGAATTTTGGGGTCTTTTTCTTATCTAGGATCCTATTACCCCCCACGCCCTCCCGATTTTTTCACACTTGCTGTCTGGTCACCCTAGGGTGTGCACATGTGTGGGTCCCAGCTGCTCCCTGCCCCCCTCATTGAAGCAGATGTGCAGGGTTACTGCCCTGGGAAGTGCAGGGCACCAGTGGATGTGGGGTTGGCTGGAGGTAGGGTCTGGCTTCAGGCAGGGCAAGGGCTGCGGGGCTGGCTGGCTTCAGGCAGGGGGGTGCATCAGGGGTTGGCTGGAGACAGGGCAGGGAGGATGTGGCTGGTGCAGGCAAAGCAGAAGGTGCAGGGCTGGCTGGAGACAGAGGTTGACTGCCGGCAGGGCAGGGCAGGGGGTGCAGGGCTGGCTGCAGGCAGGGCGTGGGGCAGGGCCGGTGCAAGGAAGTTTCATGCCCTAGGCGAAACTTCCACCTTGCACCTTCCCCCCCCGCACCCCTGCCCTGAGGGGCCCCACCCGTGGCAGCTCCCCCCTCCACCCTGAGGCTCCCCTCTTGTTGCAACTCTCCTGCTCTGCCCTGCGGCACCCCCCCTCGCCCCAGATCACCCCTGCTCCGAGCACGAGCACCCCGAGCACGCCGTGGCCGCTTCACTTCTCCCACCTCCAAGGCTTGCAGCGCCTAAGCCTGCCAGGCAGTCAAGCACCCTCCTCTGAGCCACAGCAGCCCTGATAGTTGACAATACAGGTACCTTAACCCCTGAGTTCCTTCAATGTGTCCCCCTCCGGGGTCCAGGTCCGATCACCAGATACTCGGGGTATGTCTATACCACCTGCCGAATCGGTGGGCAGTGATCGATCCAGCGGGGGTTGATATATCGCGTCTAGTGTAAATGCAATACATTGAGTACTCTCCCCTCGCCTGCTGTACTCCAGCTCGGTGAGAGGCGCAGGCAGAGTCTACGGGGAGCTGCAGCAGTCAACTCACCGTGACTGTGACATTATAAGTATAATCTAATATCTCATTGAAAGGTGACAGGGCCAGAAAGAGTTAATTAACTCACCTCACCGACTGACCTGACCCGTGGGTGAACCTTAAAAACTGGTTAACAAGATATGTAAATGAACAGAGCTTTGAAATGCAAGTCTTCAGTCTTAGAGGAAGAAGGGGAGGTGTTTGTTCAGGTCTTGTGATGTCATCAAACAAGTCTTGTCTATTGCTATAGTTTTAATTCAAAGAGCAAAAAAAGAATATTAACATTTATGATGATACTTGAGTGAAATAGTAATATTGTCTGTGTCTCTTTGAAGGTTGTGGTAATCTGTATCTGAACTGTTTGATGGATGTACTAATTGCCAGGATGTTTGGAAGAAGAGTTAAGCCTATTGTTTTCTCAGGCTGAAAGGCTGCTGGAAATGTATAAGAACCTGGGACACGATCCTTCTTCATCTCAGATCTGCTTTGGGTTTCAAGAGGGGAAAACCTTAAGCCACAAGGATTGAGATCCCCAGTCATTGACTGGAGCCACCCTGAATATGGACATTGGATTATAACCTATGGACTATTTCTAAAAGGACTTTTGGCAACTACAAGCTGATCTCTACTTTGTATCTGAACCTCAAAAGTTGAATTCAAGTCTATATGTCTATTAATCTTTTAACCAACACCCACTCTCTGTATTTCTTTTCTAATAAATTTTAGCTTAGTTCAAAAGAATTGGCTATAGCATGTATTTTAGGTAAAATCCAAGTTATAATTGAACCTGGTTATGTGGCTGATCCTTTGGGATCGGAAGAATCTTTTCCTTTATATGATGAAGTAAGATTTTCAGGAATCATCATCATATCTAACAGGTGTGTCTGGACGGAAGCCTGAGGCTGGGTACTTTAAGGGAACTGCGTGGTTTAAACTTCTAAGTAACCAGTGAGATACTACAGAAGCTGTTTTGTGCTGACTTGGTAAATCTAAGTATTGAAATAACCAGCAGCGTTTGGGATTTGTCTGCCCTGTTTTGTTTGCAATTCACTCTGATTGAGTGAGCTGAGCTGGCTCCCACGGGCAGCACCATCACACCTACAGCCAGGCTGCAGGGGTCCGGGGGATCTTAGGGGCCTTGGGGTGCACAGATACCTACTTCCAGGCCATAGGGGTCCCTGGGGGGCTTAGAGAGTTTGGGGGGGACACATACCAATCTCCATGCTCTAGGGGTCCCACGGCGCTTAAAGGATTCGTGGGGGGCACATATTCCTACATCCAGGCTGTAGGGTTACCAGGGGGACTTAGGGGGTTAGTGGGGGGAAAGATACCTACGTCCAGGCTGGAGGCATCCTGGGAGTCTTAGGGGATTTGTGGGGGCCAAAGACACCTATGTCCAGGCTGTAGGGGTACCAGTGGGTTTTAGGGGTTCGGGTGGGCACAGATACGTATGTCCAGGCTGTATCGTTCCCTGGGTGGGTTAGAGGTTTCGTGAGGGGCACAGATATCTACGTCCAGATTGTAGATGTCCAGGGAGGGGGAGGTTAGGGGGGTTGTGGGAGTGCAAATACCTATGTCCAGGCTGTAGGGGTTCCTGGGGCTTAGAGGGTTTCTGAGGGGCACATATACCTACGTGCACACTGGAGTGTCCCAGGGGGCTTATGGAGTCTATATGGGGTACAGATACCAATGTTCTGGCTGTATAGGTCCCTCGGGGGTTTAGGGGGTTTGTGGGGGGCACAGATACCTAAGTTCAGGCTGGAGGGGTCTCTAAGTGTCTTAGGTGTTTGGTGGGAGGCACAGATACCTACGTCCAGGCTGCAGGGGTCACGGAGGGGCTTAGTGTCTGTCAAGGAGTGTGGGGGAGTCCGGTCCTGCACCCCTCTTCCTGGAACTCACAGTGACTCTCAGCCAGCCAGTAACACAGAAGGTTTATTGGACAACAGGAGCGAAGGATACAGCAGAACTTGGAGGCACAAGCAGGACCCCGCAATGAAGTCCTTCAAGGGGTTCAGGAAACTTAGTTCCCAGTTTGGGAATCCCTGAATTCCAACCACCGAGACTAAAACTGAAACTGAACTAACCCAACTGCCTCCAGCTGGCCATTTCCTGTGTCCAGCTTCCTGACCAAAGGTGCTGACACCTCCCCCCGCCCAGCTCAGGTTACAGGTTGAGCACGTGTCCAGTTCTAAAGTCACGCCATGCTCTGCTATCCCCCACACAGACAGTCCCTACTCCATCATAGTAATGCTCAGAGCATTTCCCGCATGGAGCAACATTGACACCTTGTGACCACACCAGGTAATGGACAGAGCATTTTCTGCATGGAGCAACAGTGACACCAGGTGGTCATGCAGGGAAATGCACAGAGCATTTCTCTCATACAAGAACAGTGACAACATGTGGCCATGCAGTGTAATGCACAAAGCATCACGCCTATGTAGAGGCTGTAGAGATCCCTGGGGGGCTTAAGGGTCGTGAGGGGCACAGAGAGCTACGTCCATGCTGGAGACGTTCTGGTGGGCATTAGGGGCTTCATGGGGGGCACAAATATCTATGTCAGGGCTGGAGAGGTCCCTGGATGACTTAGGGGGTTGTGGTGAGCATAGATACATACGTCCAGGCTGTAGTGGTCCCTGGGGGTTAAAGGAGTTGGTAAGGGTCACAGAAACCTACGTATGGTCTGGAGGAGTCCCTGGGGGACTTAAGGGGTTGTGGTTGCGCAGATACCTACATACCGGTTGGAGGGGGCCCTGGGGAGCTTAGGAGGTTTGTGTGGGGTACACATAGCTGTAACCAGGCTAGTGGGGGCCCTATTGGTCTTAGAAGGCTGGTGGGAGGCAGAGATACCTATGTAGGGACTGGAGAAGTCCTGGGGAGGGCTTTGGGTGTTCCTAGAAGTAACAAATATCTGCATCCAGGCTGGAGGAGTCTGGGGGAATTAGGGAGTTGTGCGGGGGCACAGATACCTATATCGAGGCTGTAGGGGTCCTGGGGTTGCTTTGGGGCATTTTGGGGTACAGATACCTACTTCCATGCTGTAGGGGTCGCTGGGAGGATCAGTGGGTTAGTGAGGGTGCACAGATATCTACGTCCGGGCTATAGGGATCCTGGGGGGGGGGGCTTAGGGGTTTGTAAGGGGCACAGATACATTCATCCAGGCAAGAGGGGTCCTAGGGACCTTAGGGGGTTCATGCTGGGCACAGATAGCTGCGTCTAGGCTGGAGGGGTTTTGGGGGTCTTAGGAGGGTTGTGTGGGCAGAGATACCTATGTCGATGCTGGAGGGGTCCTGTCATGTCTTAGCGGATTCGTGGGGTTAGAGATACCTACATCTAGGCTGGTGGGGTTCCGGGGGGATTAGTTGTGTTTGGGGGGGGAACAGATACCTACATCCTGATGGTAGGTGGCCATGGGTAGCTTAGGCGGTTTTTGTTGGTCACAGATACAAGCATCCATGCTGTAGGGGTCCCGAGGGACTTTGTGGGGCTCTAGGGGTCACAGATACCTACCAACAGTTTGGAAGGATCCTGTGGGTATTAAGGGGTGTGTGGGGCATACAGATGCCTACATCTGGGCTTGTGGGTTCCCTGGGGGGCTTAGAGGTTTGTGGAGAGCACAGATACCACTATCCAGGCTAGATGGGTCCTGGTGGGATTAGGGGGCTGTGGGAGGCACAGATACCTATGTAAGCAGAAGCAGGATGAACTCTACCCTGACATCTGGTGGTGAATTACGGCAAGTGTGGAGAAGTATTTCAGGGTCTGATCATGTTTGCATAAACACACCCACCGTGCATGACACGGCCACTGCAGCCTGGGATGGTTACTTTGGCAGCTATGGTATCCCCAGTTTATTTGTTGTTGGGGTGTGAGATGTGGAGTGTTGTCACCCTGATTGTGTGGATGAGGAACTGTGAAACAGCTTTGAGACAGGGATTCTCACCATCAGTTCAGTGGCACTCACTAGACAAGGGAGTTGGCTCCTTAAATGAGCCCTAAACACCAATTACATGTTGTTCCCTTTTACCAGTTGAATAATAGAGCTGGTTGTTGAATTTCTTAATCACTGAAGATACAGGCTCTTGAGATGAAGTAATTGAAGTGCTGTGTTAACTAGGGGGGGAGTTTGAAACTATATTGTAAAGAAGTTGGTGGAGAAGAGCAGTTTGTAGAATACTTGGAACGGCTCACGGAGTAAAGTGAGCTAAGCAGTTTTTGGAGACAGCTGGAGCTGATCACAGGTTGGCTGCTGGAGCAGAGCAGCTGGTGGACTGAGCTGAGCAGTTTGTGGGGAAAGTAGAAGCAGAATCCCACGGCGAGGCAGGGCAGTCAGCAGTGGATCACGTAAGGTGCCCCTTTCTACCCAGGCTGGAAGGGGGGAAAACCCGGCAGATGGACTCTTGAACTCTGGGGCTGCGGGACTGTGGGTGATTATGGGGTTGCTGGAGTCTTGAAATATTTGAGGTATTGTACTTTGGAGTCTTGGGGTGATTTGGGTATTGCTAGACTCTAGAGCCCAGGGAAAAGGACACGGCCTAGTTGAGGTGTTTTCCAAATTTAATGCTATGTTGTTTATCTCACGTTATGAAACACTTTCTGCTACACCCAGATTCTATGATTGCGAGAGGGGAAGTATTGCCTCTTTGAGGCACCTAGGGGTGTGTATGTAAAATTTTCCCATGTCACTGGGTGAGGGCTCGATCTGGTTTGCATTACGTAATAGGGAAGGGACCCCTACGTATTGAACCCAGTCCTTGCTGCTATCAATTCAGCCTGGCAGATGGGTTCCACCTATGTCCAGGCTGAAGGGGTCACTGGGGGTTTTAGAGGGTTCCTAGGGGGCACAGAGATCTAGTTCCAGGCTGTAGCGGTCCCTGGGGGGCTCAGGGGTTTGGTGGGGGGGCACAGATACCTACGTTCCAGCTGCAGGGGTCCCAGAGGGGCTTAGGGGGTGTCATGCAGTGTGGTGGAATCTGGCCCTGCACCTCTGTTCCAGGGGCACACACAGTGACTCAGCCAGCCAGTAAAATAGATGGTTGTTTTGGCCAAGGGGAACGAAGGATACAGCTGGGCTTTGGGGCACAACCAGGACCCCTCTATCGAGTCCTTCTGGGGGTTCAGGAAGCTTAGTTCCCAGTTTGGGATTCTCTGAATTCCAACTACCCAGCTCCAAACCAAAACTGAAATAACTCCCTCCAGCCGGCCCCTTCCTGTATCCAGCTTCCCGGGCAAAGGTGCTCACCCTCTCAGCCCTGCCTAGCTCGAGTTACAGGCTTAGGTCCTGTCCCTCACCTAACGTCACCCCCTGCTCTCCCATCCCCCACACAGACAGTCCCCACTCCATCACAGTAATGCCCAGAGCATTTCCTGCATGGAGCAACAGTGACACCGTGTGGACACACAGGGTAATGCACAGAGCACTTCCTGCATGGAGCAAGAATGGCATCGTGTGGCCACGCAGGGTAATACACAGAGCATTTCCTGCATGGAGCAAGAGTGACACCATGTGGCCACACAGGGTAATGCACAGAGCATTTCGCCGCATGGAGCAAGATTGACACTGTGTGGCCACACAGGGTAATGCACAGAGCATTTCCTGCATTGAGCAACAGTGGCACCGTGTGGCCACGCAGGGTAATACACAGAGCATTTCCTGCATGGAGCAACAGTGGCACCATTTGGCCACACAGGGTAATGCACAGAGCATCACACCTACGTGGAGGCTGTAGAGATCCCTCAAGGGCTTACGGGGGTTTGTAGGGTCACAGATACCTATATCCAGTATGGGCGGGACCCTGGGAGAGTTACGGGGGTTGTGAGGGTCATAGGTACTTGCGTCCAGGCTGTAGAGGTCCTGGTGGGGATTAAGGGCTTCTTGGAGGACACCAATATCTACGTCCAGGCTGAAGGGGTCCCTGGACGCTTAGGGGGTTGTGGTGAGCACAGTGATCCCTGAGGGTATAGGGACTTGGTGAGGGGCACAGATACCTATGTATGTCCTGGAGGGGTCCCTGTGGGGGGCTTAGTGGTATTGTAGGAGACACAGATACCTATGTCCAGGCTATAGGCATTCTGGGGGGGCTTAGGGCTTTGGAGGAGGCACAGATACCTACATCCAGGCTGGAGGGGTCCCGGGGGGCTTAGGTGGTTTGTGGGGAGGGGCACAGATATGTACATCTAGGCTGGAGAGGTTCCGGAGAGGATTAGGGGTTTTTACGGATGGCAGAGATACCTATCTCCATACTCTAGGGGCCCCGGGGTGCTTAGGGTTTTTTGGGAGGCACAGATATCTATGTCCAGGTTGCAGTGGTTCCTGGGGGGTTAGGGAGTTCCTGGGGGGCACAGATACCTAGGTCCATGCTGTAGGGGTCCCTGGGTGGATTAGGGGTTTTCTGGGTGGCAGAGATACCTACTTCCAGGCAATAGGGCTTCCAGGGGGAATTAGTGTGTTGGGGGGGCACAGATACCTAGGTTCAGGCTGGAGGGTTCCGGGGGGGGGGCGCTTAGGCCGTTTGTATTGGGCACAGATATCTGCATCCAGGCTGGAGGGGTCCCTCGGGGGGCTAAAGCGGTTTCTGGTGGGCACAGAGAACTACCTCCAGGCTGGAGCAGTTTCTCGGCACTTAGGAGCTGTGGGGGGCACAGATACTTCCATCCAGGCTGGAGGGTCCCTGGGGGGCTTAGCGGGTTCATGTGGGGCACAGATACCTAAGTCAAGGCTGGATGGGTCCGGGGGGGGCTTATGGGGTTCAGAGAGCACAGATGCTTATCTCTAGGCTATAGGGGTCCCTGGTGGGCTTAGGCGGTTTTGGGGGGACCCAGATACCTAAGTCCATGCTGTAGGCGTCCCTACAGGTGCTTATGGGTTGGTAGGGTGCACAGATACTTATGTCCAGTCTGGAGGGGACGGGGGGGGTTGGGGTTTCATTAGGGGCACAGATACGAACCTCCAGGCTGAAGGAGTCCCAGGGATGCTGTGGCGGTACAGATACCTACATTTAGTCTTTAGGGGTCCTGGAGGTTATAGGGGGCTTGTGGGGGGCACAAATAGCTAGGTGCAGGCTGTCGGTGTCCCGAGGAGATTAGGCGGTTCACTGGGGGCTCAGATACATCCAGGCTGGATGTGTCCCGAGGAGCTTAGGGGGTTTGTGGGGTGCTCAGACACCTGTGTCCAGGCTGTAGGGATCCCTGGGGGGTTAGAGGTTCGTGGGGGTCACAGATAGGGACTTCCAGGCTGAAGGGGTCGCTGGGACGTTTAGGGGGTTTGTGGGAGCACAGATACCTACGTCCAGTCTAAAGGGGTAATGGGGGTGCTTAGGGAATCGGGGCGGACACAGATACCTACGTCCAGGGTCTAGGGGTCCCGAGGGGATTGGGGATTCGGGGGGAACAGATGCCTACGTCCTAGCTGAAGGGGTCCTCGGTGGTTTAGGAGGTTCGTAGGAGTCACAGATACCTAAGTCCAGGCTGCAGGGATTCCTGGGGCATTCGGGGATTTCTGGGGGTCACAGATACCTACGTGCAGACTAGAGGGGTCCCAGAGGGCTTAGGAGAATTATGGGGGTCACAGATACCTACATGCAGACTGGAGGGGTCCTGGAGCGCCTAGGAGATTTATGGGGGGCACAGATACCAACATACTGGCTGTAAAGGTCCCTGGGGGCTTTGCGGGTTTGGAGGGTACAGATACCAATGTCCTGGCTGTAGATGTTCCTGGGGTACATAGAAGGGCTGTAGTCGCACATAACCCTACATCCAGGCTGCCGGGGTCACGGGGGCCCCTGGCCAAATTGGGTCCCCCTGGAAAAGTCTCCCTCACGGTGGCCCCAGGGCTGGAGGAGCTCCCACTCCCTGATACGGCCCAGAGGCTGCAGCAGGGGCACAGAGCTTCTCTTCCCTAAGCCCACCAGGGACCCCTACAGCAGAGATAAGTATCTGTGCCCCCTGAACCCCATAAGCCCCCTCCGGATCCCTCCAGCCTGGATTTAGGTATCTGTGCCCCCTACGAACCCACTAAGCTCCCCAGGGACCCTCCAGTCTGGACGGAGGTATCTGTACCCCCCCACAATCCCTAAGTGCCGAGACACCCCTCCAGCCTGGAGGTAGGTATCTTTGCCGAACACAAACTGCCTAAGCCCCCCCCCATCGGGAACCCTCCAGCCTGGATCTAGGTATCTGTGCCCCCCCAGCACACTAATTCCCCCTGGAAGCCCTATTGCCTGGACTTAGGTATCGCTGCCCCCCACAAGCCCCCTAAGCTTCCCAGGGACCCCTACAGCCTAGACGTATGTATCTGTACCCCTCAGAAAATCCCTAATCCACCCGGGGACCCCTACAGCATGGACCTAGGTATCTTTGCCCCCCAGGAACCCTCTAAACCCCCCAGGAACCACTCCAACCTGGACATAGTTATCTGTGCCTCCCGAAAAAACCCTAAACCCCCCAGGGACCCCTAGATCCTGGAGATAGGTATCTCTGCTGTCCACAAAAATTCCTTATACTCCCTGGAACCTCTCCAGCCTGGACGTACAAAGCTGTGCCCCCCAACCCCCCTAAACCCCCCGGGACCCCTCCAGCCTGGATGTAGGTATCTGTGCCCCCTCAAAGCCCTAAGCCCCCCCAGAATGCCTATAGCCTGGACGTAGGTATCTGTGTCCCCTACAATACCACTAAGCCCCCCCAGGGACCCCTCCAGGACAAACATAGGTATCTGTGCCCCTCACCAAGTTCCTAAACCCCCAGGGATCACTGTGCTCACCACAACCTCTAAGCCATCCAGAGACCTCTCCAGGGAGGACATAGATATTGGTGTCCTCCAGGAAGCCCTTAATCCCCACCAGGACCTCTTCACCCTGGACACAAGTACCTATGCCCCCCCACAACCCCCCTAACTCCCCCAGAGTCCCGATCATCCTGGACGTAGGTGTCTGTGACCCTACGAACCCCCTTAAGCCAACTAGAATGCCTCCAGCCTGGACGTTGCTATCTGTACCTCCCATGACCCCTAAGCCCCCAGGGATCTCTACAGCCTCTACGTAGGTGTGATGCTCTGTGCATTACCCTGAGTGGCCACATGGTGTCACTGTTATTCCATGCAGGAAATGCTCTGGGCATTACTGTGATGGAGTATGGACTGTCTGTGTGGGGGATGGGAGAGCAGCGGGTGACTTTAGCTGAGGGACAAGACCTAAGCCTGTAACTCGAGCTACGCAGCGGAAAAAGGATCAGCACCTTTGCCCAGGAAGCTGAACAAGGGAAGTGGCTGGCGGGAGGGAGTTAGTTCAGTTTTGGTTTGGAGCTGGGTTGTTGGAATTCAGGGAATCCAAAACTGGGAACTAAGCTCCCTGAACCCCCAGAAGGACTCGATAGAGGGGTCCTGGTTGTGCCCAAAAGCTCTGCTGTATCCTTCATTCCTGTTGGCCAAAAAAACCTTCTGTTTTACTGGCTGGCTGAGTCACTGTGTGTCTCAGGAAAAGGGGTGCAGGGCCAGATTCCACCACACTCCATGACACCCCCTAAGCCCCTCTGGGACCCCTGCAGCATGGACCTAGGTATCTGTGCCCCCCACCAAACTCCTGAGCCCACCCCCCGACCCCCTACAGCCTGGAGTTAGATATCTGTTCCCCCTACGAACTCCCTAAGCCCCCCAGGGAACCCTTGAGCCTGGACGTAGGTGGAACCCTTCTGCCAGGCTGAACTGATAGCAGCAAGGACTGGGTTCAATACATAGGGGTCCCTTGCCTACAATGTAATGCAAACCAGCTCCAGCCCCCACCCAGTGACATGGGAAAATTTTACATACGCACCTCTAGGTGCCTCAAAGAGGCAATACTTCCCCTCTCGCAAGCATAGAGTATGGGTGTAGCAGAAAATGTTTAATAACGTGAGATAAACAACATAGCATTAAATTGGGAAAACACGTCAACTAGGCCGTGTCCTTTTCCCTGGGCTCATGGGTCCAGCAATCCCCAAATCACCCCAAGGCTCCAAAGTCCAATATCTCCAATGTTTCAAGAGTCCAGCAACCCCAAAATCACCCACAGTCCAGTAGCCCCAAAGTTCAAGAGTCTATTTGCAGGGTTTTTCCCCCTGCCAGACAGAGTAGAAAGGGGCACCTTATGTGGTCCACTGCCGACTGCTCTGCCTCTCCATGGGATTCTGCTTTTGCCTTCCCCACAAACTGCTCAGCTTGGTCCACGAGCTCCTCTGAAAGCCGACCTGTGTTCTGCTCCAGCTGTCCCCCAAAACTGCTAGACTCACCTCACTCCGTGGGCCACTCCCACAAACTGCTCCTGTCTGCCAACTATTGTGCTCTGCAATACAGTTTCAAACTCCCCCACAAACTAACACATCTTTTCAGTGATTTCAGCTCAAGAACCTAGATATTCAACTCTTAAGAGAATCAAAAATCAACACTGCTATTCAACTGTTAAAAAAAATGTGCAATTGGTGACTCTAGCTCACCCAAGGAGCCCACTCCCTTGTCTAGCGAGTGCCACTCAATTGGTGGTGAGAATCACTGTCTCAAAGCAGTTTCACAGTTCCTCATCCACACAATCAGGGTGACAATACTCCACATCTCATGCCCCAACAACAAATAAACGGGATACCACAGCTGCCAAAGCAACCATCCCAGGCTGCCATGGCCATGACAGGCGGGGTAGGTGTGCCTATGCAAACACGATCAGCTCCTGAACTTCTTTTCCACACTCACCATAATTCACCACCAGATGTGAGGGTAGAGTTCATCCTACTTCTGCTTACATAGGTATCTGTGCCCCCCACAACCCCCTAATTCCACCGGGACCCATCTATCCTGAATAAAGGTATCTGTGCTCCCCACAAACCTCTAAGCCCCCCAGGGAACCCACAAGCCCAGATTTAGGCATCTGTATGCCCCATAAACCCCCTAAGACCCACAGGACCCCTCCAGCCTGTAGGTAGGTATCTGTGACCCCCAGAGCCACACAAAGACCCTAGGGACCCCTACAGCATGGATGTTTGTATCTGTGATCCCCACAAACCGCCTAAGCTACCCAGGGCCCCCTACAATCAGGACATAGGTATCTGTTCCCCCCCAAAACACCTAATCCCCCCCAGAACCCCTCCAGCCTAGACGTAGGTATCTCTGACCCCACGAATCCCCTAAGCCACGACGGGACCCCTCTAGCATGGACATAGGTATCTGTGCCCCCCATAACCCTCCTAGGCCATGATGGGATCTCTCCAGCCTCAACATAGTTAACTATGCCTTCACAACCCCCCTAAGCCCCGCGGAATGCTTCTAGCCTAGATACAGGTATCTGTGCCCAACACAAAACGCCTAATGCCCCCAGGACCCCTCTTGCCTGGATGAAGGTATATGTGCCCCCCACAAACCGCTAAGCCCCCCCTGGATCCTTATACCCTGGACATAGGTATCTGTGCACCCTCACGAAACCACTGATCCTCCCAGCGACTCCTACAGCATGGACTTAGGTATCTGTACCCCAAAATGCCCAAAAGTAACCCCGGGACCCCTACAGCCTCGAAATAGGTATCTGTGCCCCCCTCCACATCTCCCTAATGCCCTCAGAACCTCTCCAGCCTGGTTGTGGATATTTGTGACCTCCAGGAACCCCCTAAGCCTTCCCAGGACTTCTCCAGCCTGGACATAGGTATCTCTGCCCCCAACAAGCCCCCTAAGACAAACTGGGGCCCCACCAGCCTGTTTCTAGGCGTGTGTATGAGGCACAAACACCCTAAGCTCCTCAGGGGAAGCTCCAACTGGGACGTAGGTATCTGCACAATCACAACCCCTTAAGTCCCCCAGGGACCCCTCCAGACCATACGTAGGTTCTTGTGCCCCTCACCAACTCCCTAAACCCCCAGGGACCACTACAGCCTGGACCTATGTATTTGTGCTCACCACAACCCCCTAAGCCATCCAGGGACCTCTCCAGCCCAGAAGTAGATATTTGTGTCCCCCATGAAGCTCCTAATACCCACCGGAATGCCTCCAACCAAGACGTAGCTATGTGTGCCCCCCAAGACCCCTAAGCCCCCAGGGGATCTCTAAAGCATCTACGTAGGTGTGATGCTCTGTGATTTACCCTGAGTGGCCATACGGTGTCACTGTTGCTCCATGCAGGAAATGCTCTGTTCATTACCCAGCGTGGCCACATGGTGTCACTGTTGCACCATGAGGAAAATACTCTCTGTACTACCCTGCGTCTCCACATGGTGTCACCGTTGCTCCACTCAGGAAATGATCTGTGCATTACCCTGCATGGTCACACGGTGTCACTTTTGCTCCATGCAGGAAGTTATCTGTGCATTACCCTGCATGGCCACAGGGTGTCACTGCTGCTCCTTGCAGGAAATGCTCTGTGCATTACCCTGCATGGCCACATGGTGTCACTGTTTTTCCATGCAGGAAAAGCTCTGTGCATTACCCTATATGGCCACATGGTGTCACTGTTGCTCTGTGAGGGAAATGCTCTGTGCATTACTGTGCGTGGCCACAGGGTGTCACTGTTTCTCCATGCGGGAAATACTCTGGGCATTACTGTGATGGAGTAGGGACTGTCTGTGTGGGGGATGGGAGAGCAGCAGGTGACCTTAGGACCGGACACGTGCTCAGCCTGTAACGTGAGCTAGGAAGGAGGGAGGGGGTCAGCAACTTTGCCGGGGAAGCTGGACAAAAGAAAGGGCTGGCTGGAGAGAGTTGGGTTAGTTCAGTTTCGGTTTTGGTCTGGGTGGCTGGAATTCAGGGAATCCCAAACTGGGAACTAAGTTTCCTGAAGCCCCAGAAGGACTCGATTGCGGGATCCTGCTTGTGCCTTCAACTTCTGCTGTATCTTTCGCTCCTATTGTCCAATAAACTTTCTGTTTTACTGGCTTCCTGAGAGTCACTGTGAGTCCCAGGAAGAGGGGTGGAGGACTGGACTCCCCCACACTCCGTGACAGACCCTAAGCCCCTCCAGGACCCCTGCAGCCTGGATGTAGGTATCTGTGCCCCCCACCAAATACCTAAGACCTCCGGAGACCTCTCCAGCCTGAACTTAGGTATCGACGCCCCCCACAAACCCACTAAGCCCCCCAGGTACCTATACAGCCAGGAAATTTGTATCTGTGCCCTATAGGGACTCCATAAGCCCCCTGGGACACTCCAGTGTGCACCTAGGTATATGTCCCCCCCAGAAACCCCCTCACCCCGCCGGGACAGATACAATCTGGACGCAGATATCTGTGCCCCTCATGAAACCTCTAACCCCCCCCCGGGACTGATACAGCCTGGACATTCGTATCTGTGCCCACCCAAACCCTAAGATCCCCTGGTACCCGTACAGCCTGGACATAGGTATCTTGGGCCACCAAAAATCCCCTAAGACTCCCAGGATGCCTCCAGCCTGGACGTAGGTATCTATGCCCCAAACTAACCCTAAAGGCCCCCCTGGTACCACTAAAGCCTGGATGTACGAATATGTGCCCCCCACGAACCCCCTAAGTCCCCCTGGGACCCCTAGAGCCTGAAGATTGGTATCTGTGCCCTCCCCCAAAACTCTCTAAGCCCCCCAGGGACCTCTACAGCCTGGACGTAGGTATCTGTGCAACCCAAGGCCCCTAAGATCCCCCGGACCCCTACAGCCTGGATGTAGGTGTGATGGTGCTGCCCATGGGAGCCTGCTCAGCTCACTCAATCAGGGTGAACCGCAAACAAAACAGGACAAACAAATTCCAAACGCTGCTGGTTATTCCAATACTTAGATTTACCAAGCCAACACAAAACAGCTTCTGTAGTACCTCACTGGTTACTTACAAGTTTAAACCATGCAGTTTCCTTAAAGTACCCAGCCTCAGGCCTCCATCCAGACACACCTGTCAGATATGATGATGATTTCTAAAAATCTTACTTCATCATGTTAAAGAAAAGATTCTTCTGATCCCAAATGATAAGCTACATACCCAGGTTCAATTATAACTTTTATCTTACCTAAAATACATGCTATAGCCAATTCTTATGAACTAAACTAAAATTCACTAGAAAAGAAAAGAGACAGAGTGTTGATTAAAAGATTAATAGACATATCGACCTGAATTCAATTCTTGAGGTTCAGATACATACTAGAGGTGAGCTTGTAGTTGCCAAAAGTTCTTTTAGAAATAATCCATAGGTTATAGTCTAATTTCCATATTCAGGGTGGCTCCAGTCAATGACTGGGGATCTCAATCCTTGTGGCTTAAGGTTTCCCCCTCTTGAAACCCAAAGCAGATCTGAGATGAAGAAGGATCTTGTCCCAGGGTTCTAATACATTTCCAGCAGCCTTTCGGCCTCAGAAGACAATAGACTTAACTCTCCTTCCAAGCATCCTGGCAATTAGTACAGAGTAATTTATTCATTAAACTGTTCAGATACAGGTTACCACAGCCTTCAAAGAGACACATAGACAATAATACTATTTCACTCAAGTATCATCATTAATGTTAATATTCCTTTTTTGCTCTTTGAATTAAAACTATAGCAATAGACAAGACTTGTTTGCCTACATCACAAGACCTGAGCAGACATCTCCCCTTCTACCTCTAACAATGCAGACTTGCATTTCAAAGCTCTGTTCATTCACATATCTTGCTAACCAGTTCTTAAGGTTCACCCATGGGTCAGATCAGTCGGTGAGGTGAGTTAATTAACTCTTTCTGGCCCTGTCATCTTTCAATGAGATATTATATTATACTTATAATGTCACAGTCGTGGTGAGTCGACTCCTGCAGCTCCCCGTAGACTCTGCCTGTGTCTCTTTCCGAGCTGGAGTATAGCAGTCGAGGAGAGAGCACTCGATGTGTTGCATCTACACTAGACGCGAAATATCGACCCCCGCTGGATCGATCGCTTCCCACTGATTCGGGAGGTGGTATAGACATACCCCTAGTATCTGGTGATCAGAGCTGGACCCCGGAGGGGGACACATTGAAGGAACTCAGGAGTTAAGGTGCCTCTATTGTCAACTGTCAGGGCTGCTGTGGCTCAGAGGAGGGTGCTTGACTGCCTGACACGCTTAGGCGCCACAAGCCTGGGAGGCAGGAGAAGTGAAGCGGCCATGGTGTGCTCAGGGTGCTCGTGCTTGGAGCAGGGGTGAGCTGGGGCGAGGGGGGGTGCCGCAGGGCAGAGCGGGGGAGTTGCCACAAGAGGGGAGCCTCAGGGTGGAGGGGAGGAGCTGCCATGGGTGGGGCACCTCAGGGTGGGGGCGCATGGGGGGAGGGTGCAAGGTGGAAGTTTCGCCTAGGGAGTGAAACATCCTTGCACGAGCCCTGCCCCAAGCCCTGCCTGCAGCCAGCCCTGCACCCCCTGCCCAGCCCTGCCCGCAGCCATCCTCTGCCTCCAGACAGCCCTGCACCTTCTGCCCTGCCCACACCAGCCGAATCCTCCCTGCCCTACTTGCAGCCAGCCCTGCAGCAAAGCCCCTGACAAACCCCAGCCCTGTCTCCAGCCATCTCCTAAAACACACCCCGTGGCCCTGCCCAAAGCCAACCAGCCCCCCCAGACACACAGCCTGCACCAGCCCTGCACCCCCTGTCTGCAGCCAGCCCTGCATCCCCTGCCCTGTCTCCAGCCAACCCAATGCAACCCCCTGCCTGAAGCCAGCCAGCCCCGCACCCCTTACCCTGCCTGCAGCCAGACCCTACCTCCAGCCAGCCCCATGTCCACCGGTGCCGTGCAGTACCCAGGGCAGTAACCCTGCACTTCTGCTTCAATGAGGGGGGCAGGGAGAAGCTGGGACCCACACATGTGCACACCCTAGGGTGAACAGACAGCAAGTGTGAAAAATCGGGACAGGGGGTGGGCGGTAATAGGATCCTAGATAAGAAAAAGACTCCAAAATTCGGACTGTCCCTATAAAATAAGGACATCTGGTCACCCTAGCACACCCCCAGGACTCCTGAGTTCCATTGCTGGGTTTCCTATTGGTTCCACTGCTGGTTCTTTTCCTTTTCCTGGGGGACTTTGGGCAAGTTGCTCCCCCCTCTAGGGCTCTGTTCCCAGCAGTGAAATGGGGATTTCATACTTTCCCGCCATTAGAAAGTGCTGGGAGAATCTCCCAGCAAAAGTTGCTCTGACAGTGCTAAGCAGCATCTGACCATTCAAGGTCAGAGCGCACTGCCCAGGAGGAGTGTTTGGCTCTGGGGTTTCACTTCAACCCAGTGTAGAGAGAGGGGCCCAGCCATGGAGTTTGGCTCAAGAAGACCAAGTCTCCAATTTGTTAAGGACGTTTTGAATTCCAGTCCTGTGCTCCAAAGTGATTGGTGTCAGTTGCAAATTTTAGAAACATGGACTCCACTACATTTTCCAAATCATTCATGAAAATATTGAATAGTACCGTACTCCGGACTGATGCCTGCCAGACCCACTAGGTACACCCTCTCCATTTGACAGCCAAATATGGAGAAGGGCTCCTGGAGTCTGGGCTTTCAACCAGCTCTGCACCCACATTACACTGATTGCAGCTGGGTTGCATTTCGCTCGTTTGCTTGTGAGAATGTCTTACGGGACAGTGTCGAAAGCCTTAGTAACTGCAAGCTAGATCCCATCTACTGTTTACCCACCTACACCAGGCCCGGAACCCTGCCGAAGAAGGAAAGAGGATTGGTTTGGAATGATTTTTTCTTGACAAATCCATGCTCACTCGTCCTAAGAACCAAATTATCCTGTAGGTGTTGCTGACAAACTGAGTGTTTAAGAATGTATTCCAGTATCTCTCCAGCTATGGGAGTCAGGCTAGCTAGTCTGTACGTCCCAGGGATCTCTTTGTTCCCCTTTGAAAGATAGGTCCTGTCTTGTTCATGGATGGGAAGATGTTCTTTTTCAGGGATCTCAGACGAGAACTGGGGCACAACGCCTGGTTTGTTAAGGCCACAAAAACGGAGGCAGGAACCTCTTCTCTCCTACTGGCAAAGATCCCCAGGTACCTAAAAGATAGGGACTCACATCCTTGAAAGGGCTTTAAAAAGGCAGTGGTTAAAAAGTTTGGCCCCGACCATTTCTTGTTTCCACAGACTAGACACTTTAGCAAACTTTAGAATTCCTTGGTGCAAAAACACCGTGAAACTCCCCTTTCTTCTTCACAGAGGGCTTCAACACCCCTTTTCTCACTCAGGCTCACAACCGCCCAGAATTCGAGAACTGTCCCTGTTCCCATTGGACAAATGGGAGGAGTCTGAGGTACAGAGAAGGGAGGTGACCTACCCAAGGGCCTACACAGCAAGGCGCTGGCAGAGCCAGAAGGAGAAGCCGCCAGTCAGACTCCTTTTCTAACAGACAACAAATCCCCCCAGAGGCAGGGATAGAGCTCAGGAATTGAGATGGTGGGAAAATTTCATTCCAACCGTTTCTGTCCAAATATCCCATTTAGACTAAACCAGTTTGTTTCTCAGAATCATAACAAGTGAGATGTAAGTTCTTTGCAAAAAGATTTTGTTGCAAAACAAAAGCATCTCCTGTTTGTCACAGTGTGTTAAATTGTGTCATCACACACAAGGAGGAGACACTTAGATCTTGAAAATTAGATAAGATGCTTCAGTCTGAGCTAAGTCGTTGCTGCTCTTAACAATTCCAAAATAAAAAAATACAAATAAAAAAGACTGTTTCAGCTAATCTATTATGTCATAATCTGCTCTGAGTAAACGTGATGGGACACCTCATATTAGGCACTACTCTTAGTGACACTCTCCAATGGATCCCCATCCTCCACCCACCATGAGGTAGGTAAGAGTGGATCATTATTATCCCTACTTGAAAGAGGGAGAAGCTAAGGCTGAGAAAGGAGAACTGACTTGTCTTAGGTCACATAGTCAGGCAGTGGCAGAGTTGGGAATAGGACCCAAGAGCCCTGATTTTCAAACCAACCATCGGATTTTGAATTTCAGACATTGAATGACCTGAATAATGTGCTCTCAGATGAGCTCCAGACCAACAACAGTGCACAGTAATTATTCAGCAAGTATTTGAGGAGAACTGCAATGTTAGAGAGAATCATCAACTGCTCAGAGACAATTAATGCAGAGAAGAAACAAAATATGTCAAACATAGAACTGGTTCTGACTTCTTTCCTTGTTCTTAAAAGAGAACAACATAGACCTGAGTCTCCTCCCTGTCAATAACCCCCTGCTTAGCCAATCAGGACAGAGACTGAGGATGGGAGGCTGAGGATTTTTACCAGAGAGCCCAAAAGATGGCCCAGGTGACTGCTGGGGATCACTGCCCAAGCACTATTTCAGTCCCACATTTTTGGGTGGATCTCTCACAGTGGGAGATGCAGAGCACTCCCCTGCAACACACACACACACACAGAAGCACACCTGTTGATGTTGAGAGGGGAATAGGAAAAAGGAGATAAGAAGCAAGAGAAGAAGAAAAAGGAGGGAAGGATGGATGGAGGAAAAGCTGAAACAAAAAGGACAAACCCTTATGTCCGCATTGATTCTAAGGGACAAAATCCCAGGTGTGCAATAAAATTCTACCTCCTTAAGCTCGTGTTTTCCATGTCTAGAATTCAACTCTCACCAGATGGATCATACTGAACAGGTTTCAAACCTCCAGGAGGCTCTTACCTTCTAAACAGGGACGGCTGTTTTCCAGTAAAATCACTACAAGGGAAGGAGAAAACTCGAAAGAGGTTCCTCCTGGTGCTCACATCTGTGAACCCGAATACTTTATCAGTCCTCAAGGAGAGACCTGGAGAAGGAGACTTGCTGATTCAAAGCCACAGGGGTGTTTGAGGTTTCCCTGGCCCCTCGCCCCTGTCCTGCCTGGCTGATGTCAGCATCTCTCTGTGAGGTCACCACCTCCCCACCACCTTGGGCCAATCGTCTGAGGTCCTGCAAAAGGCCTTTGTGATGTCACTGCCACACCCCTCCCTTGCTGTGCTAATGTCCTACCCCAGGCCAGGCACTTTGGAGGTTTGATCTACTCTCTGTGGATCACCCCACTCAAGGAGTGTTCGTTCTAGGCAGCAAGCCGGCTAGACAGTAAAACATCAGATGCTGCTCCCAATGCTACGCTCCATTTTTCAGAAATTAGTCGACTTTATGGCCAGAAGAAACCATTAGAACATCTAATCATATAATCATAGAATATTAGGGTTGGAAGGGACCTCAGGAAGTCATCTAGTCCAATCCACTGCTCAAAGCAGGACCAATCCCCAACTAAATCATCCCAACCAGGGCTTTGTCAAGCCTGCCCTTAAAAACCTCTAAGGAAGGAGATTCCACCACCTCCCTAGTCATCCCATTCCAGTGCTTCACCACCCTCCTAGTGAAAAAGTATTTTCCTAATATCCAGCCTAAACCTCCCCCACTGCAACTTGAGACCCTTACTCCTTGTTTTCTCATCTGCTACCACTGAGAACAGTCTAGGTCCATCCTCTTTATAACCCCCTTTCAGGTACTTAAAAGGAGCTATCAAATCCCCCCTCAGTCTTCTCTTCTTCAGACTAAACAAGCCCAGTTCCCTTAGCCTTTCCTCATTACTCATGCGCTTCAGACCCTTGATCATTTTTGTTGCCCTCTGCTGGACTGTTTCCAATTTTTCCACATCCTTCTTGTAGTGTCGGGCCCCAAACTGGACACAGTACACCAGATGAGGCTTCACCAATGCCGAATAGAGAGGAATGATCACATCCCTCGATCTGCTGGCAATGCCCCTACTTATATAGCCCAGAAAGCCGTTAGACTTCTTGGCAACAAGGGCACACTGTTGACTCATAGCCAGCTTCTCGTCTAGTGTAACCCCTAGGTCCTTTTCTGCAGAACTTCTTCCTAGCCATTCGGTCCCTAGTCTGTAACAGTGAATGGGATTCTTCCGTCCTAAGTGCAGGACTCAGCACTTGTCCTTGTTGAACCTCATCAGGTTTCTTTTGGCCCAGTTCTCTAATTTGCCTAGGTCCCTCTGTATCCTATCCCTACCCTCCAGTGTATCTACCACTCCTCCCAGTTTAGGGTCATCTGAAAACTTGTTGAGGGTGCAATCCACACCATCCTCCAGATCATCAGTGAAGATATTGAACAAAACCAGCCCCAGGACCGACCCTTGGGGCACTGCGCTTGAAACCGGCTGCCAACTAGACATGGAGCCTTTGATCACTACCCGTTGAGCCTGACGATCTAGCCAGCTTTCTATCCACCTTACAGTCCATTCATCCAGCCGATACTTCTTTAACTTGCTGGCAAGAATACTGTGGGAGACCATATCAAAAGATTTGCTAAAGTCAAGGAATAACACATCCACTGCTTTCCCCTCATCCACAGAGCCAGTTACCTCTTCACAGAAGGCAATAAGGTTAGTCAGGCATGACTTGCCCTTGGTGAATCCATGCTGACTCTTCCTGATCACTTTCCTCTCCTCTAAGTGCTTCAGAATTGATTCCTTGACGACCTGCTCCATGATTTTTCCAGGGACAGAGGTGAGCTGACAGGTCTGTAGTTCCCTGGATCCTCCTTCTTCCCTTTTTATAGATGGGCACTACAGTAGCCTTTTTCCAGTCATCCTGGACATCCCCCGATCACCATGAGTTTTCAAAGATAATGGCCAATGGCTCAGCAATCACATCGGCCAACTCCTTTAGCACCCTCGGATGCAGCACATGGAGGCCCATGGACATGTGCTCATCTCCAGTTTTCTAAATAGTCCCGAACCACTTCTTTCTCCACAGAGGACTGGTCACTTTCTCCCCACACTCTGCTGCCCAGTGCAGCAGTCTGGGAGCTGACCTTGTTTGTGAAGATAGAGGCAAAAAAAGCTTTGAGTACATTAGCTTTTTCCGCATCCTCTGTCCACTAAGTTACCTCCCTCATTCAGTAAGGGGCGCACACTTTCCTTGACTTTTTTCATGTTACTAACATACCTGAAGAAACCCTTCTTCTTACTTTTAACATCTCTTGCTAGCTGCAACTCCAAATGTGATTTGGCCTTCCTGATTTCACTCCTGGATGCCTGAGCAATATTTTTATACCCCTCCCTGGTCATTTGTCCAATCTTCCACTTCTTGTAAGCTTCTATTTTGCATTTAAGATCAGCAAGGATTTCACTGTTAAGACAAGCTGGTCGCCTGCCATATTTACTATTCTTTCTGCACATCAGGATGGTTTTTTCCTGCAACCTCAATAAGGATTCTTTAATCCTTCAGAGGATTGGAACTGATTTCAGTGAAGGAATATGTTTGCTAGATTTTCATGCATTTGCACAGGAAAACATTGAGTGTTTCCATTCATTTCAGGGATCCCTATTCAGTGGTACTCCTCAAAATAACGGAAATGCAATTATTTTTGTTGAAGAGAGAGGTTTATAAGACGGCACTGGGATTAGAACCACAGACTAGTTAAACAGCAGTCAAACACTGTACCACTGAACTACACTCCCACGATTGCTGTGGAAGTAAGTCAGTGATCTTTAAGATTTTGAGGGACAGACCCTGCCTTAGAGATCTCCTGTTCTCTTCCCAGACCACAGTGCTTTTAAAAATGGGGTTTGATTAAACTTATAGATACATGGAGACACCACAGCTTGCACACCCACCCACATAGCTTCCCCCTGTGACGTAGCTACCACCTCTCGGGGAGATGGATTAACTACATGGACCGGACAGCTCTATCCCCTCTGCTCAGAGCATCTTCATTCTTTATGAATAGGTAGGAAAGAACTTCCTGAATGGACAGTAACCAATTGATCAAATATTGCTGGGTCTGCATTCAATATGGGCAACAGGTGATGTTGGGCCGGATTAGTAGGAGCATTGCCAGCAGATCAAGGGAAGTGATTATTTCCCTCTGTTCGGCACTGGTGAGGCCACATCTGGAGCATTGCGTCCAGGTTTTCCCTCCCACTACAGAAACAAATTGGAGAGAGTCTAGGGGAGGGCAACAAAAATGATTAGGGGGCAGGGGACTTATGAGGAGAGGCTGAGGGCATGGTCACCCAGAGGGGGGGCAAGTGGGGCAATTTGCCCCAGGCCCTGCAGGGATCACATGAGAATATATTATTCTATAGTATTGCAACTTTTTTTTATGGAAGGGGCCCCCAAAATTGTTTTGCCCCAGACCCCCTGAATCCTCTGGGCAGCCCTGCCCACTCCATCCCCTTGATTCATACTCCTCCCTCTGAGGCCCCACCTGTGCTCTGCTCTCACTCTCATTTGGCCATTTCCCACCCCTTCTCTTTCTCTTTAGCTGAGGCCTGCTGGTCCACCTTTTGCTCACTCCTCTCCTCCCCGAAAGCCTCCTTGTGTCTCTCCACCCTTACCCCCAAGGTCTGCCTGCTATCCCCACCTCTCTACCCTTCCCCTGAGACTCACCCTGCCCAAACCTCTCTGCCCCCTCTCCAAAGACCAGCCCTGCCCAGCACTCACACCTCTCTAACCCCTCCCCTGACCTGCCCTGTCCACCACCCACACCTCTTTGCCCCACCCATGAGACTGACCCTGCCCACCACTTGCACCTCTCTGCCCCTCCCCTGAGGCCCGCCCTGTTCACCTCTTTCCTCGGTCATCTGTTGTTGTGCCTTGAAACATCAAGGATGGAATAAAAAGCCTAGTTTACTCCAGGATGAGGAGAGAAAGGAGCCACCAACCCCCTGACAAATCTCAGTGCCCCAGAGAAAACCTGCCCCCTGCTATTGCAATCCCTGATGTGCGGGGGATAGGATGGTAAAGGAACTGTCTGAATGATCAAGGCAGGAAATGGACAACAATCTACAGGAACGTCATTGACCACAAACACACTCTCTTCATGCTCCAGCCAGAAGAGAAATGAGCAGGAATTCTTGCCGTTCAGCCATGGACACACTTACACAATGGCACAGCAGTGAGTGTGTTGTGGAAGCTGGTCTGAGGAAACATCTGGAATTGATCACTCAGTGAGAACAGAACTGGAGTGTAGTGAGAGACCCATCTCAAGCAAGTAGTTGTGGCCGAATGGTTAAGGCAATGGACTAGGAATCCATTGGGGTCTTCCCCGAGCAGCTTCAAATCCTGTCAACTACGGAGGAAGTTATGGTCATTTAGTTTCAACAGAGCTGGATCTTGTCTTGCTCCCAAGCTATATCTACACTATTGGGTAATGTGGCTTTAAAGTGTTTGAATTAAACACCTGTTGCATGTCCACACTATGCTTCTTGTCTTACCAGAGCACATCCATGCTAGACTCTAGGATGGCCACAGAGAGCAGTGCACTGTGGGTAGCTGTGCAACTGGCTGCAGGTGCTTTGGGAAGGGTTTGCAATGCGTCACGGGCCAGTACAGCATCACATGATGCAGGTTTCTCCATCCCATTGTTCCATGGGAATCCTACTAGATTGCCAGCTGCTTTTCAACTGCAATGTGTTTGGGTGCGGGGAGGGAAGAGTGAGTGAGTGTGTGGGCACACTGTCTCTAAGTTAAGACAGCTGCTGCAAGCAACCAGTCCTGAGGCAGGGGGAAGGGGACAGCCCCAACATCAGTTCCTGCTTCGCTCACTGGCTCAGCTCAGCACAGCAGCCTCTGTCACACATGCATGCTGCGGCCTGCTTAGCTCTGTGTCAGGTGTGCTGGAACAGGGAGGTTAGGGGGTCGTGACCCCACCACTCTTTACCGGCTGTTAGGATAAGTGATGGAGGGGGGGAAGGGTGGAGTCTTGGGAGGAAGAGGTGTTCTGTGGGGGTGGCCTCAGGGGGAGGGGTGGTGTGAGTGTGGTTCCTTGGGGAAGGGGTGTCATGAGAGCGCCACAGTTCAGACAACGGTGCCCCCGCCCCACTGTAAGGAAGCTACCACCGCCCCTGCTCTGTGTTCGTAGTGCAGGAAGAGCAGCATCCATGGCAGTGATTTGCTCCCGGAGGCTCCAGCAGAAGGGCTTGGGAGGTGATTTAAAGGTCCCAGGGCTCTGGCAGTTGGGCTCAGGAGGTGATTTAAAGGGCCTGGGGCTCCGGCCACGGCAGGGAGCCCTGGGCCCTTTAAATCACCATACTGGGAAAGCCAGGCCGGCCTGGCACAGCATACCCGCTCTTGCCAGTACCCCATACCAGAACGTACCAGCTTACTTTCACCTCTGAAAGGTCCTCACATGGATCAATAACTGGTTAAAAGCTGGGAAACAAAGGGTAGGAATAAATGATCAGTTTTCAGGATGCGAACTCTTACCTAGTGGTGTCTATACTGGGACCAGGACTAGTCAACATATTGATAAACGATCTGCTAAACAGAGAGGTGACAAAATTTGCAGATGATCCAAAACTACAGAGGACAGTTAAGTTCAAACCAGCCTGTGAGGAGCTAATAAGAGATTTCACAAAACTAGGTGAAAGGGCAACAAAATGGCAGATGAAATTCAATGCTGATAAATGCAAAGTGATGCACATTGGCAAACAAAATCTCAACTCTACATATAAAAAGATGGGATGTCAAATAGCTGTTGCCACTCAAGTGAGAGATCTTGGATTCACTGTGGATAGTTCTCTGTAAACATCCACTCAGTGTGCAGCGGCCGGCAAAAAGGGAACAGAATGTTGGGAATCATTAGGAAAGGGATAGAAAATAAGAGAGAAAATCTTATTGCCGCTGTATAAATCCATGGTACACACACATCTTGAATGCTGCATGCAGATATGGTCACCCCATCTCAGAAAAGATGTATTGGAATTGGAAAAGGTTCAGAAAAGGGGTGTGGAGTGTCTGCCATATGAAGAGAGAATAATAAGCCTGGGACTCTTCAGCTTGGAGAAAAGATGACCAAGGGGAAATATGATAGAGGTCTATAAAATCATGACTGGTGTGGAGAAAGTAAATAAGGAAGAGTTACTTATTCCTTCTCATAACACAAGAACTAGGGGTCACCAAGTGAAATTAATGGCAGCACATTTAAAACAAACAAACAGAAGTATTTTTTCACACAATGCACAGTCAATGTGTGGAACTCCTTGCCAGAGGATGTTGTGAAGGTCAAGACTATAACAGGGCTCAGAAAAAGAGCTAAATCAATTCATGGAGGACATGCTCTGAGCCTGGATGTGCAGGGAAGGTGTCTCTAATCTCTGTTTGCTGGGAGCGGGTGAAAGGGGATAGATCACTTGATGATTACCTTTTCTGTTCATTCCCTCTGGGGCACCCGGCTTTGGCCGCTATGGGAAGACAGGACACTGGGCGAGATGGACCCAGTCTGACCCAGTCTGGCTGCTCTTACGTCCTTATGCTCCTTTCATACAGAGGCCTGGGATTCTGCCTCATAGTGTGTCCCTGAGGTCTCAGCCAAAATGCCCAGACAGGCAAACAGTCTGGGCTCCTGAAGCCTCTGCCCCCCACCTAGTACCCTATCACTCATCCCTGACCCTTGCTGCTGCTCCTTGCTGTAGAAGGTGAAAGGAGCGGAGGCAGCACAGGAGCCTTCTGGGGATGCAGATCTGAGGCTTTGGGAGAGACACATTGTCTGAGACATCAGAGCGCTGTAAACCATGCAGCCACCCCCTCAATCAGGGGCCTGTTCCAGCCCTGAGTCTGGGTTACCACTATCCCTCCCGCAGAGCAGGGTGCCCACAGATTACATCCTGAAAATAGACATGTGAGACTAACTCCTGTTCTCCCTGACAGGGCCTCCCCTAGACCAAGTGGCACCCCAAGCAAGACGTGCTTTTGGTGCACCCCTATGTTAAAATTTTGAATATCTTATTTTTCATGGCATTTGTAGCTCAGTTCATGATTTCAATGCACAATTTCGATGCATGATTTTCTCTGTCATATAAGATGATAAATTTGCGGGCTAGGTTCTGTAAACCTGTATTTATTCATGCCATATATAAGCAAACAAAACAAATGCACTTTCTTTAAACATATAGAAACTTTTTAATTTTAATGATAACTGAAACGTACTAACACCTAGCAATGGAACTGCCACCAGCACATTGCTGGCCAGTATTAAGTAGTGTTACAGTAGGAGACAGCGTTAGGATGTTAACCCCAGGCCTTTAGCTGAAAGGTCGCTTCTCTCACCTTTCCCCCATGAACTGAAGCGCAGCATTGAAGAGATCCAAAGATTGGCCAATGGCATTTTCAAGTGCTAAAATAGCAAGTGATGTCACTCTCTCATTGGCCATCAGCGACTGAAGATGTGGTTTAATGAGCTGGAGCTTCAAGGCAAGGGTGGGTCTGTCTGCTGTCTTCCGTTGCGCTGCTGGGCACCAAGTCCCTGGTGGCCAATATGTGAAGCTGGGAGAAGAAAGTGGGGTGGAAAGTAGTGGCAGGACTTTTTCCACCAGGGTCTACCTGCCCAACTTCCTCCTTGTACTGCTGGGCCCCCGTCGCCTTCAGGTAACACAGGAACTAAGGCAGGAATAGGGTGAGGAAGCAAGTAAAGCCGAGCAAGGAAGGCAAAAGTGAATCTTGTCTTCATGGGTCGCTCGCAATTACATCCTTTTTCTGTGCCACAGCTGACAAAAACTTCCCAGACAGAAAAGTAATAGGCCAAAAAGAAACCTAGCAGCTGCCGAAGTAGTTCGGTTGGGAGCGTGCTAGACAAGCAGGCTATTCTATTCCTCTTTGTGCCCAGGTGGTATATTTTCGGAAAGTGCAGCATTGCCTTTAACTGCCACGAGTCCCTCATTTCAGGCTATGCAGCAGGAAAAGACAGCATGGGCTTCTGCACCGAGTTGGCCCACCTGATCTTTCATTCTTCTCTTGCTCTTTGACAGCAAGGAGAAGAAGAAGAAGCTTTCCCTGAAGCTCCAGTCACACGGGCGAGGTAAGGATGACTTCCTGAATGCCGGCCCCAGCCCTCTGCTCTGCCAGCTGACCTATCGAAGGGCATCCACCACTTTCTCTAGGTTTGTCCATCGGTCTGTGGCAGGGTGAGCAGTAATCAAGCAGATGGAGTTTCTGTAGTGTAGTGGTTATCACATTTGCCTAACATGCAAAAGGTCCCTGGTTCAGAAACATACTGGTTTCCTTTTCCCAGATCCCCTTGCTGTTCAGGAAGGTGCTCCTCCTTCTCCTATTGGCCTGTCCCTGGGATAACTCCAACCCCTGCATGACAGAAGGTGCTGACAGCAGTGGAGAAAGCACCTTGATGTCAGGCTGGAGAACCTAGAGGAGTTAGGCATGTTACCTTTCAGAGTCTAGTTGCTTGGCCTCCTCTGCCCTTGGAGATTGGCTGGTGGACGCCAGCTCTTCCTGCTGGCCTCCTTTGCATGGCTTGCCAAAGGAGGAAGTGAGGCAGGAATGGGGCAAAAGAGGAAAGTCAAGCTGAGAAAGGCAGTGCAGAAACTAAGCAAATCATTGTGGATAAGTGGGGTTAGTAGAGCACCATCATTCATTCTACAAAGCATGGGGAGGTGTGGTTGGCTGCTTGGAGGCAGAATCCTGTGCCGGTCACTTTGGGAGCTGTACTGCCTGAGGTAAGCACCCCCCTCCGACCACCTCCTGCACCCTTACCCCTGCTCCAGAACAGAGGCTCTCTGTGTCTTGAACAAGCACTGTCAAGGATTGGCCAAGAACTTCTGCTCTGCTTATGTGAAAGAGACAAAAAAAGGGAGCCCAGAGGACAAGTTTAATTCACAAGCACAAACTGGTTGGCCAAGCCAGGATCTCTCAGTTACTCAGAAGGCTCTTCAGCCAGCTCTTCCCAAAGACCAGTCTCTGGAGGCTTTTGTGACATGATGTACCTCAAAATAGCCCCCTGTAGCTCACATATTCATCATCCATATATGACTGTGATATCTCATACAAACCATTCCATGTAAGTTATCACATGAAAAGTCATGATCTGCTGAAATTGGTTATTCTGTCCAAATATGTATAGCATGAGGGTGTATGAAGTTGTGCATTTTGCTGTATGGTTGTTACTGAAATATGCTATAATTTTGCTAGTGACCCCTGCCAAGGAGGGAGTTCAACAACCATGAATCAGCAGAGGAATTGTAATTAAGGGATTTCCAATTCAATGACAGATGCCCAAACACAAATCTGTGGGGACTGCTCAAGTCTATGAGTCAGTTGCACAAGACCACACCAGGAGGATTCCCCAACCTAGTGACTCAGCAGAGCCCACCCGGACACGTCTGGGCAAGTGTCTTCTAGACACTTGAACTAAGAATATAAAATAGGAGACTGTGGCATCATGTTTTTGCCTTTCTCCTCCCCCACCTATGTTGGAAGCAGCAGGAATCCTGAGAAAATGAAGGGGGGAATTCTATGTATTAAGGAGGGTAACATCCATTGGGGTGAGAAAAATGCTTCACCTAAGTACTGCCTAGTGTAATAAGGTGTAAAGTTTAGATTTTGCTGTGGTCATACAGTGCTTAGTGCTCTGCATTGTGGCCCCAAGAGCCATGGATGCAAGTTGAGTTACGATGACCTTTTCCTTGTCTCCACATTTCTTAGGTGCCTCCTTCCAATGCTTGTCAGAAAAAATGACCGTTTTTTTTTGGAAGCATTTGCATTGCAAGGCAGAGGCAGTCTTCTCTGCTTCCTCAGAAGATTGACCAAAAGATGGGAAGAGCAGACACATTTGGCAAGGCACCACTGGGTGCTGCATCCCTAACTCCACTTTACCTGGCAGGTGAATCAGCCAGCTTAGCCACGGTGCCACTCTCTAGGACTTTTCTCCCAACTGCTCTATTTTTCATCAGTGACTATCAAAAGGAAGACGACATGACATCTGTGTGTGGACATCCCCAGTGAATCACAAGGACATGTGGCGCAGGCTCTCGTGTTGCAGCTATTGCAGTCAAAGCAACCACCATGCTAATGCTAGTCACAGCAGCCTTTTCATCAACTCCAGGCATGTGATTTGATTCTTTCCAATGCTTCTCTACAAAGAAGCCTTTTCCTTAGCAAGCAATGACTTGGCTACCAAGGGAGGTCTCTTCTGTTACCTAGGAAGACACAGAAAAATGTGAGCAGAGGAGACAAAAGCCGTACACCAAGGCACCACTGGGAGTTAAACCCAGGATCTCCTGTTTACTAGACAGGTGCGTTAGCCAGCTAAGCCATGGTGCCTGCCTCAAAAAAACGTTTGCAACTGTTCCATTTGATGGTCAAGGACAACACCTGCAAATTCTAAAGGACAGATGTTCCACATTTCCCTCAGGACCTGCAGACCTTGAGGTGTCTGGCTCTCCGTGCACAGAAAGCCACAGCTGAGATGACAGAGGGCTTCTAACATGTGCTTCTTCCACCAGCCATTGTGATCATATAGCGGTTAGTGATCTGTGTTTCGACCGCAGCAACATCAGCTCAGTTCTCAGTCATGGTAACCTTTCCACCAGCTCTAAACTTCTCATTTGCCATTTTCCAAGTGTGGGGAGGTGTCTGGCCCCAATCAAGCAGGAGAAAGATTAAGGCAGCCTTGCAGAGGCTGCACAGAACCCGGCCTATCAGGAAAGGGCTTATTGGGAGAGCCAATCAGGAGAACGCTTGCTGGAGCAGCCCATATATAAAGGGCTGCTCAGCACAGCAAGAGTTAGTCACTGCTTGAAGTTTGAGGAGGGAGGTTTGGCTGAGGAAGGGGAAGGGGAAAGGGAAAAGGTAGGGGAAGGGGAAGGGGAAGAGTGGGCACCATGATCAGAGTAGTGCTGGGTGGGTAAGGGGAGCATGAGTGACCTTCTGGTTGAGTGCTGCCAGACTGAGGCCCTAATACAAAGGCAGAGGAAGATGCTGGGGCTGTGGGGAAGTGGTCCAGGGAAACAGATGCAGGGTTGCAGGTTCACCGCTTTTGCCTCCGTAGCCACTGACACAGGTGGCTACACACTGGACTGCAGCCGACCACTGAGGCAAGTGTCTGGGTAGAGAACAGCTGCCCCCGGGAAGGGGGAAGAGAACTGAGTGAGGCACAGCCAGAGGGCTGTGTCCATAAGAGGACACTGAAGTCCTGAGAGCGACATGGGTCCTACTGATAAAACAGATGCAGCCAGATGCCACTAGATGAAGGCGCACCGGTGAACCAGAACTAATTACCAGGATGGCCAGGAAGAGGCACCACATGCCCTATTACACCAAGACTTAGCTGCAAGGAAGGCTCTATCTGTCTTGAACAAGCACTTAGAAGGATTCTGCTGACAGGTCTTTTCTTTTTCTGAAAAGAGATACAAAAAAGGAGCCAACACACACAACAGGTTCAGCAAGGAAGAACTGGCAGGCCAAGCCAGGCTCTCCTGGTTAGTAGGAAGGCTCTTCAGCCAGCTCTTCCCAAAGATCACTATCTAGAGACCTTTTAACAGCCACTGCAGATGCTGACCACAAAACAGGCAAAGAGATGCCAAAATAGAGTTCTCCACTGCCTGCAGCCCTCAAGCTACCAGGAGTTCTGTGCACAGATAGGCCCCTGCTGGGGAGAAAAGGCCTTGTTAGAGACTCTTCTGACACCAGCCGTTCTCAAATAGTGTTTAGTGCTCTGTGTTGTGACTTCAGCATCCACAGATGCCAGTTCAGTTGGGGGACATTTTTCCTGTCTCCACATTTGTCTAGTGCCTCCTTTCAACACTTTTCACCAAAAAGACCTGTTTCTTTTGCAAGCAATGTACAGCTAGGCAAAGGCAGTCTTCTCCATTTCCTCAAAAGATCACCAAGCTGTGAGGAGAGCACACACATTCAGCCAGGCTGGATCCTGAATCTTCTCTTTATTCAGCAGGTGTCCGAGAAAGACAGAAATCTACACCGTGTAGAGGTCAAAAATAGGAGTTTATTACACACAGCGCTGGCGGAGTGTCACCTTGCTTATTAGGCTCAGAGACATTGCTAATTAATTAATTACAATAAAATATATAGATGTTCCACAAGTCAGGGAAAGTGACGAGGTAGGCAGTTCCACACCCCGGGATAGGTTTTGCAGCAAGACAAGATAAGCACATTAGCCAATAGTTAACAGATTACATAATATCTCCACCCATGGTCTCAAGTTAGCAAGTTAACATTTCATTAATACTTTGATAAAATGTTGTTAGTATAAAATATCTATGTTGAATTCTGATTTGGGGTCCATAGGAATGGAGCAACTCCTTTGATTGTCCAAGAGGTACATTCCTAGGGGTTAAAGCAAAGAAACAGTGAAAGTATATGACAATAAAGATTTTCTGTGAGTCTAAAGGCAGGCATTGGTCCGTGGGAAGGGACGTGGAAGAATGACATACCTTATACTGACATCTTCCAACTTTTCATAAACTCAAGATTGGATCTGTGGGAAGAACGTCTCCCTACAGAAGAAACAAACACAATAGGAACAGGGATTCTTTGTTCAATCTGCAACTCTGAATAAGACACAATTCTTTAGTTCTTAGCTCCAACACCTGGCAATTTGCTGACCAGGCCTATCTTAGCAAGCAAGGCTTTCTGTTTACCCCAGCTTTCTCTTAGCTTATCACTTTTTGCTAGGCCTCTGATCCTTGACCATACTCTGGACTTTGAGTCTGGAAAAGAGCTGGCACAATCCATGCACCAGGTTGCTACATAAAGAGCAAATAGATTTTTAATCCTTCACATGAAGTAATGGCAAAGCTCTTGGTTCAGGCCTGTAGCAGCGATGGAATAAACTGCAGGTTCAAATCACGTCTCTGGAGTCCATCCACAGCTGGGATGGGGCATTCAGTCCTTTGTACAGAGCTGAAGCTTGTTTGTAGCAAAGTCCCTCCAGAGGTATGAAGCAGAACTGAAGACAAGATGGAGATGAGGCACCAGCCTTTTATAGTCTCTTGCCACGTGGTCTTTGCTTTCTTTGTCCCAAGGACACTCTATCCAGCACGTGGCATAGAAAAACCTTTGAGTTCTGTCCACAGGCAGGTCCCTGCATACCTTGATGAGTCACAAGGTGTATCTGCTTTCTCTCAATGGGTCGATTGTATAGCTGATGGTCCTTAGTGGGCCATCAAGCAGGCTAGGCAGAACTGACACCAACTTGTCTTGAGTGTTCCCCAGAAGCAGAGCACGAGTTTGAAATATGGACAGCATAGAACCAATATTCATAACGTCGACTACAAAAATGATACACATCCAGAGAGAGCATCATTCTAATCAGCCAATCAGAACCTCTTCACAGACCCCTTACATGGCAACTTTTCTACAATATTGGCTGCAAATATAGATCAGTGGTCGCAATGGTGATCTATACAATTACAGATTAAGTCATTAATGTCACAGGAGGTGACATGGTATCAGTGAGACTGACATTGGAATGGTGCCTCCAGTTTTGGTGTCCTCGGCTGAAAACGATGAGGTGAAATTGGAGCTGGGGCAGCAAAGAGCCACCAAATGTTCTGAGGGCTGGAGAAAAATGCCTTCTAGTGAGCTATTGAAAGAGCTCAGTCTGTTTAGCTTATCAAAAGAAGATTGAAAGGTGACTTCACTGAAGTGTTGAAGGGCCTTAATGGAGAGAAAATATTGGGTGTTAGAGGGCTTTTTAATTGAGCAGAGAAAGGCATAACAAGACCCAACGGTTGAAAGGTAAAAAGAGACAAATTCATATTACAACTAAGGCACAAATATTCAACAGCGAGGATGATTCACCACTGGAACAGGCTATCAAGAAAAGTGGTGGATTTGCCATCTCCTGATGTCATTTAATGAAGACTAGATGCCTTTCTGGAATGTGTTTGCCCCCAAGGTAGCTCTTGTGTCATACAAGAGGCCTGTGATATGCAGGGGTTCAGATTAGAAGCTCTAATAATCTCTTCTGGCCATAAAGTCGACTAATTTCTGAAAAACTGAGTGTAGCATTGGCAGCAGCGTCTGATATTTTCCTGTCTAGCCAGCTTACTTCCTAGAATGAACGCTCCTTGAGTGGGGTGATCCACAGGGAGTAGCTCAAACCTCCAAAGTGCCTGGCCAGGGGCAGGACATTAGCACAGCAAGGGAGGGGTGTGGCACTGACATCACAAAGGCCTTTTCCAGCACCTCAGACTATTGGTCAAAGGGGGTGGGGAGGTGGTGACCTCACAGAGAGATACTGACATCATCCAGGCAGGACAGGGGCGAGGGGCCAGGGAAACCTCAGAGACCCCTGTGGCTTTGCTTCAGGAAATCTCCTCCAGGTCTCTCCTTGAGGACTGACAGAGTATTCGGGTTCACGGATGTGAGCACCAGGAGGAACCTCTTTCGAGTTTTCTCCTTCCCTTGTAGTGATTTTACTAGAAAAGAGCCTTCCCTCTTTAGAAGGCAAGAGCCTCCTGGACGTCTGAAACCTGTTCAGTCTGATCCATCTGGTGAGAGTTGAATTCTAGACATGGAAAACACAAGCTTAAGGAGGCAGAATTTTATTCCACACCTGGGATTTTGTCCCTTAGAATCACTGGAGACATTAGGGTTTGTCCTTTTTGTTTCACCTTTCCCTCCATCCATCCATCCCTCCCTCCTTTCTCATCGTCTCTTGCTTCTTTTCTCCTGTTCCCCTCCCAACACCAGGGTGTGTGTGTGTTGCGGGGGAGTGCTCTGCAGCTCCCGCTTTGGGTGGTCCATCCAAAACTGTAGGGCTGAAATAGTGCTCGGACAGTGATCCCCACTGGTGACCTGGCCCATCCTTTGTGCTATCTGGTGAGAACCCTCAGGCTCCCCTCCTCAGGTTCTACCTTAATTGGCTGAGCAGGGGGTTATTGACAGGGAGGAGACTCAGGTCCTTGTTGTTCTCTTTCAAGATCAAGGAAATAAGTCAGAACCAGTTCTATGTTTCACAAATTTTGCTGCTTCTCTGCATTAATTGTCTCTGAGCAGTTCATGATTCTCTGTAACATTACAGTTCTCCTCAAATACTTGCTGAATAATTACTGTCACTGTTGTCTGTCTGGAGCTCCTCTGAGGGCACTTTATTCAGGTCATTCAATGTCTGAAATTCAAGTTCCGATGGTTAGTTTGAAAATCAGGGTTATTGGGTCCTATTCCCAACTCTGCCACTGACAGGCTGTGTGACATAAGAGAAGTCAATTCTCCTTTCACAGCCTTAGCTTCTCCCTCTTTCAAGTAGAGATAATAATGATCTGCTCCTACCTATCTCACAGTGGGTGGAGGATGGGGATCTATTGGAGAGTGTCACTAGGAGTAGGGCATAATATGAGGTGTCCTATTACGTTTACTCAGAGCAGATTAACACATAATAGAATAGCTGAAATAGCCTATTTGATTTGTATGTTTTTATTTTGAAACTGTTAAGAGCAGCAACGACTTAGCTCAGACTGAAGCATCTTATCTAATGTTTGAGATCTAAGTGTCTCCTCTTTGTGTGCGACAAGATAATTTAACACAGTATGACAGACAGGAGATGCTTTTGTTTTGCAACAAAATATTTTTGCAAAGAACTTTTATCCCACTTGTTATGATTTCGAGAAACAAACTGGTTTAGTCTGAATGGGATTTTCTGACAGAAACAGTTGGAATGATATTTCCCCACCATCTCGATTCCTGGGCTCTATCCCTGCCTCTGGGGGGTTTGTTGTCCATTAGAACAGGAGTTGGAACTGGTGGCTTTTCTTTCTGGCTCTGCAACCGCTTTGCTTTGTAGGCCCTTGGGTAAGTCATTTCCCTTCTCTGGACCTCAGGCTCCTCTCATCTGTCCAATGGGAACAGGGACAGTTCTTGAACTCTGGGTGGTTGTGAGCCTGAGTGAGATAATGGGCGTTAAAGCCCTCTGTGAAGGAGAAAAGGGAACTTCTCAGTGACTGGGGCTCCTCTCTGTATGGCCCCAATGGGGAAGGAAAGAGATGGTATGGGGGAGAAGACAGGCAGAAGGGGTCAAATGGGGCTAAACCAGAAATGAGGAGATTTTCTTCCTGTTAAAATATCCTGGAGTCTCATGGCTGAAAAGTTGCATCTTTAGTTAGGTATGAACCAGCAGCCTTTCAATTACCAGGCAAAGCTGTGAACCACAGAGACTGATAATTGCCTGCTTCCCAACTTTGCCTAAGAAGCACCTGCAGTGCTGCTACTGGTTAGTGCAAAAGGGACTACTGCTGGGCTTATGAGTTCAAGCCTTACCTTAAATACTGGTTTCTATTACCCCTGTAGCTTCCCCAACTTGTTTTGCCCAATTCACATGGAAAGTACCCTACTAGGAAAAGGGGAATAAGTTCTGAAATGTGGAAGCTGATGCTCAGCTTGGAAATATCCACCCTCTGCTGCCATGAATTCCAGTAGATTGTTCACTGTCAGGGAAAATTGATCTATTAGCTGCCAGGAAAGGTGTCTGGGCACCATATCCCCCTGCTTCTTCCAGTGCACCCCTGGCTCGGTCACAGCTGCAGAAGGATTCTATATGCATTGAGTCTAACTCTTTTGCAAGCCTTCTTAGCACAGCTGGTAGTGTCTCAGTCTCATAATCTGAAGGCTTTGAGTTCAAGCCTCTCAGAAGACAATGGTTTTTGCTCCCTGCTTCAAATTTTCTAAAGGAAATCAGAGAAAAGAGACTACAGGACAGTGTTTTCTAGACACCTTCGCACCCATCTAACACACACACACACACACATAGAATCTTCTAAGGCATTAACTTTTCCTTCTCTATAGAGTTTGTATTCTCCATAGAGCAAAATATATCAAAAACATGCAAGTCTAAACCTAATACAATATGAAACTCAATACAGATAACATCTCCCCCTCAGAGATCTTCCAATAAGCTTCTTTTGCAGACTGGGCTTATTTCTAGTCTGGGCCCAATCTTTTCACCTGGCGTAATCCTTGTTCCAGCTCAGGTGGTAGCTAGGGGATTTCTTATGACTGCAGCGACCTTTCTTCTGTTCTATCCCCTTATATAACTTTGGTACAAGGCAGGAATCTTTTGTGTCTCTCCTGGGGAAGAGCCCCAGGTTTAAGATGGATTCCTGTACCAGGTGACATGCTCACATGTCCTGTGAGACCCCAAGCTTTCATTCTTCCTGTCCTGACTCACAGATGGTGCAGGACAGAGCCATCTACAATCAGTTGTCCTGGTTAATGGGAGACATCAAGAGTCTAAATTACTATTAATGGCCCACACTTTTCATCATTAGATCAGGACCTCAGAGTTATATTTCATATTTCTAGTTTCAGATACAAGAATGATCGGTTCACACAAATACAATGAACACACACAGTCGATTATAAACTTTGTAATGCTACCTTACATGCATAAAGCATATTTCAGTTACATTATATTCACACTCATTAGCATATTTTAATGAAGTCATATGGAGTGCAACGTCATAGCAGGGAAAGGGTTTTACTGCAGCACCTGGGAGCAGTTGAGTTTCATGTACAGGCTGTTGTATGAGTTTCTCCAGGTTTCTTGTAAGCACACAGGGCCCTTAGCAAGTGCTCTTGATACAGGAATGGCCCAGACATGATAAAGTGATGGGAATTGCATTTTCCTTTTTAATTTTTGTATTTCCAGTGACATTTCTGTTTGTGATTTCGTTTTGCTTTGTATAACTGTGTTTTCTCCTGGATTTGCTATTTAACTAAAAAAAGAATAAGGCCTCACTCAGGGTGCCGGATGGAGGAGCAGGCTGGGGCTAGGACTGCTAAAAGAGCGAAAGCATCAGGTTTTCTGTATTGTTTCCTGCCCTCATTTTCTGAGTAGTTTTTTTTCTGCATGAAATTTGCTTAGTTGGCAGAGCATCTGACTTTTAATCTGAGGGTCCAGGGTTCAAGTCCCTGGTCAGGTAGAAGGACAATTCCCCAAGATTTTCAGAAGGCTTTTTTTGAGGACTCTCTTTGACTTCAGTTTTTTCTTTTCAGAACTTGGCCTTTCCTAGGAAGGGCCCTTTAGTGCTTGGGACTGAAGGTGCTACTTCCTCACCTGTCCACTGGCATTGCAGTCTGGAGGAAGAAAGGCCTCTGGGCCTGCAACAAAGTGCTGTGTGCTGATTATTTGAGCAAATGTAGGGCTTGCCAGAAAGGCATGTTCCCACTGGGTATTCCCTAACAGAAAAAATTGTCCCCATAGAGTCTTTCATGCCAGAAGTCAAACTCTCTTGATAGGTCCCCTGCTGGTCCCATGGTGTAAGGGCTGGTATTCAGAGCTATGAATCCTGAAATCAAAGTTCAAGCCGCTGTAGAGTTGTGGGGTCCTTTCATAGCCAGCTAGTTATTCTGGGATTTCCAACGCTTCCTCTTGCTCTCTCCAATGACATGGTAGCCTGTCTCTTGCCTACTAGCTGTTGTGACTCACACAAGAGGGCATGTTTGATCCCAAAGCAAGGCCCTCCCTTAGGCTCAGTCTGAATAGAGGTCAATGTAGCACTGCATGAGACAGGTCAATTTTATTTTGCTTTGTATAACTATGTTTTCTCCTGGATCTGATATTTAACTAAAAAAAGAAGAATGTCTCTGGGTGCCACATGGAGAAGCAAGATGGGCCTAGGGCTGCTAAAGAAGGAAGAGTAGCAAATTTTCTGCCCTCTTTTTCTTGACTAGTTTCTCTTCTGCACCAAGCTTGCCCCTTTTTCTATGAGCCTGGCTAGCTCAGTTGGTAGAACGTCAGACTTTTAATCTGAGGGTCCAGGGTTCACATCCCTGGTTAGATAAAGAGGGAGCATTTCCCCATATGGTACTCCTCCAACAACTGAAAAAAGCATCTCCTCAGGGTGTTATTTCACAACAGTCTTTTTTCCTCCAGGACTTGGTCTTTCCTAGAAAGGTCCATGTACTGCCTAGGACGGAAGGGGCAACTTCCTCACATGGCCACTGGCCTCTCAGTCTGGACTAAGAAAGGCCTCTGGGAGTTGCAGCAAACTGTTACATGCCAACTTGGTGAGCAAATGCAGGGCTGCACCCGCAGGGTCATCCACACCAGAACTCAGCAGAGATCTGGGGGTTCCCTATTGGTCCCATGGTGTAAGAGCAGCCCTCAAGACTTTGAATCCTGCAATCTGAGTTGAAGTCTCAGTAGGATCTGAGGACAATTCCTGTGTGACCTAATCCTGCTGGGTCTTCCAAGGCCCTGTCTAGCTCTCTCAAATGATATGAAAGCCTGCCTTTTGCCTGCTAGCTGTTGTGACTTGAGCACAAGAGGGGATGTTTGATCCAGAAGGCTGGCCGTGCTTGGAGTCCTGTAGGTAGGGATGGGAGCTCCATTTCCTCTGAGTCCTGAAGCTGGGCTGCAGCCTGGCCTAGGAGGCAGCCCTATTGGTTGACCAACTGGCCCAAAGTCACTTGGGTGGTGTTGGTGTTCCCCAGGAATGCTGAAAGGCCTAAGGGAGGGAGGCTTAATACTCCTCCCTATCAGTCAGGGTGGAAGAGGAGGGCTGCAAGAGTGGGCAGGTTGATGAGCTGGGCCTTCTAGCATTTAGTTGGGTACATGGTGAGGAACGCAAACTGGGAGAAGCAGTTGCTGGCCTGTGAGGAATGGCTCAGCCGGTGGCGTAAGTGGACCTTGTAATTACCTACAAAGCTGTGATGCTCAAGACCTATCTTTCGGCTACAGGGAACTTCCTCAGCCATGTATTTCCCCCTGCTCCACGAGTGCTGCTGAGGCTGAACATGACCTTCCAGTTCTTGTGGGGCAATAGGATGTCCCTACCTAGACAGGAGATGTGTGGCTTTTCTGCCATATTAGAGGAAAGGTTGGGCCTGGTGGGCTTTGAAGTCTTTTATGGCTTTACTTTTTGGTTTTTACATTTTCAGTGGGTGGCTCCCAAGCAAGAGTTGACTCACGTGATCTTTCTTTCTTCTCCTGCTCTTTCTCAGCAAGGGGAAGAAAAAGAAGCTCTCCTTCAAGCTGGAGTCAGAAGGATAACATAAGGATGACTTCCTGAGTTCCAGCTCCAGTCCGTTGCTCTGCCAGCTGACTCATCGAAGGGCTGCCATCACTTTCTCCAGGTTCACCCATCGGTGTGTTCAGAATGGAAAGGGGTAACTAGTGGTGTTCCCCAATGGTGAATCCTAGGACCAATCCTATTCAACTTAGTCATAAATGATCTGGAGAAAGGGGTAAACAGTGAGGTGGCAAAGTTTGCAGATGATACTAAACTGCTCAAGATAGTTAAGACCAACGCAGACTGTGAAAGAATTTCAGAGAGACCTCACAAAACTAAGTGATTGAGCAAAAAAATGGCAAATGAGATGTAATGTGGATAAATATGAAGTAATGCACATTGGGAAAAATAACCCCAACTATACATACAATATGATGGGGGCTAATTTAGTTACGGTTAATCAGGAAAGATATCTTGGAGTCGTCGTGGATAGTTCTCTGAAGACGACCATGCAGTGTTCAGCAGCAGTCAAAAAAGCAAACAGGATGTTAGGAATCATTTAAAAAGGGATAGAGAATAAGACAGAGAATATTTGCCCTTATATAAATCCATGGTACACCCACATCTTGAATACTGCATATAGATGTGGTCTCCTCATTTCAAAAAAGATATACTGGCACTAGAAAATGTTCAGAGAAGGGCAACTAAAATGATTAGGGTTTGGAATGGGTCCCATATGAGGAGAGATTAAAGAGACTAGGACTTTTCATTTTGGAAAAGAGGAGACTAAGGGGGGATATGATAAAGGTACATAAAATCATGAACGATGAGGAGAAAGTGAATAAGGAAAAATTATTTACTTGTTCCCATAATATAAGAACTAGGGGCCACCAAATGAAATTAATGCACAGCAGGTTTTAAACAAATAAAAGGAAGTTCTTCTTCACACAGTGCACAGTCAACATGTTGAACTCCTTGCCTGAGGAGGTTGTGAAGGCTAGGACTATAAGAGGGTTTAAAAGAGAACTAGATAAATTAATGGAGGTTTAGTCCATGAATGGCTATTAGCCAGGATGGGTAAGGAATGGTATCCCTTGCTTCTGTTTGTCAGAGGATGGAGATGGATGGCAGGAGAGAGATCACTTGATCATTGCCTGTTAGGTTCACGCCCTCTGGGGCACCTGGCATTGGCCACTGTTGGCAGACAGGACACTGGGCTGGATGGACCTTTGGTCTGACCCAGCATAGCCATTCTTATACTCTTATGAAGGGAGGGGCAGAGCTCTCTGACAGAGTTTCTGTAGTGTGGTGGTTATCATGTTTGCCTAACATGCAAAAGGTTCCTGGTTCAAAACTAGCCAGAAACAAAATTGCTTACTTTTCCCAGCTTCCCTGGCTGTCTAGCAAAGTTCCTACTGCTGCCACTGGCATGTACCTGTGATAAACCCAACCCCTGAAGGACAGAGGGTGGTGAAATGAGCTGAGAAAAAGCCTTGGCATCAGCAGGGGAAAGCTAGAGGATGTGGGCCAGTCACCTTTTGGAGCCTTGTGGCTTGGTCTCCTCTGCCCTGGGAGGTTGGCTGGTGGAGGCCGGCTCTTCCTGCTGGCCTCCTTTGTGTGACTTGCCAAAGGAGGAAGTGAGGCAAGAATGGGGCAAAAGAGGAAAGTTGAGCTGAGAAAGGCAGGGCAGAAGCTAAGCGCCTCAGTGTGGCTAAGTGGGGTTAGTAGAGCATCACCCTTCATTCTGCAAAGTCTGGGGAGATGCGGTTGGCTGCTGGGAGGTATAATCCTGTGCTTGCCTCTTGGCTTCCCAGGGGTGGCTACTTGCAACCCAGGAGAGGAAGGATGGTTCTGGGTGAAAGGAAGACAAGCAAAGCTCTGGGAGGAAATTTTGTGTGCGGGGTGCGGGCTTTCTGCTTTGGGGTTGGGGTGCAGGAGGGGTGGTGCTTACCCCGGGCACTGCAACTCCCAAAGTGACCGGTACACAAAACCCTGCAACAGCAGCTCCCAGGTCAGCAGGGACAGTGAGTCTCCATGTGCCGCTGCCTGCAGGCGCGGCCCCCAGAGCTCCCATTGTCTGCAGTTCCTGGCCAATAGGAGCTGGGGAGTTGGTTCTCGGGGCAGAGGCAGCACATGGAGACACTCCCCCCACCCCAGGGGATGCTGGGACATGCCAGACACTTCTGGGAGTGGCACAGAGGGACGGAGGCAGAGTGGGCAGGGAGCCACCTTAGTGCTGCTGGCACATCTCTGCACACCCATTGTGGGAGGGGGGCAGAGGGCCTCCATGCGCTGCCTGGAGTAGGGGCAGAGCACAGAGCTGCCTCCCCTCTCGGGTCTATTACAGGAGTGGGTGAGTGGGCTCTTTTGGCCCGCAAGATGCAGCAGGTCAGACTAGATGATCACACTGGTCCCTTCTAACCTTAAATGCTCTGAGTCTAAAAGGGAGAGGGAAGTAAGGGAAAAAAAAACCCAAACATTGTAATACCAGGGTGACTCCACCTGCTCACAGTATAGTCCTGCCCCTTTATTCTTCCCCTGGGTGTTTAATGATCTACAGGACATGGATTCTCTCATTCGATTGATAAACTGATACAATGTGACTGAAGTTAAAATAGTACCTCAGTGGGGTTGCTGCGAATTGAACCCAGGTCAACTGCTCAGAAGGCAGCTATGCTCACCACTATACCACCAACACATCGGGTGAAATTATTGCTTATGCTTGCCCAATGAGGTTAGGCCAGAATTGAGGCATTTTCCTACCTGTTAAAATGTACTGGATTCTCTTTACAAGAAAGCCAAGCACCTCTATCTTCACCTGGGTTTGAATCATCAGCCGTTCAAATAGCCACCAACTTTGTTAATCACAGACACAGGTAACTGCCTACTTCCCAAGCTTGTCTGAGCAGCACCTGTAGGGATACAACTGGCTAGTGAGGGAGGCGCACTGCTGGGGTTATGAGTTCAGGCCTCACCCAACGCACCGGTTTTCATTAGCCACGGAGCTTCCCCCATTGCTTTGTCTCATTCACATGGAAAGTGCCATACGAGGTTGATGAAAGTAAATTCTAAACTCTAAAATGCGGCAGTGGCCCATAGACTGGGATAAGGGGTTTGAAGAGAAAAAGCTCTGAGTAGAAAACCAGACAGTCTCCAGGGGCAGGTACGGTATAACGACTCAACAGGGAGCCGTGGGGTGGGGGTTTCACTCCCTCTGTGAAATATCCTGAGAGGTATTTGAAGATGAAGATAACACCATGGCTAACAGGTGACTGGCACGTCCTGGGTTAAAGAAAGGAAGGGACTTGAGTTAATAGTCTGAAGATTTGTGTTACCATCACTGTCTGACCCCCCTTCAGCTCAGAGCAGGTTTGTACGTTGCTGTGTGGAACACACAGACTCCTGCAGAACAGGGGCAGCTGTTTCCAAGGAAGAGAGCCTGGTACTTAGGAGACTTTCTACACTTGCTGTTTTGAAGCAATTCAATAAAATAACGGTGGAGCTACAATGTCCGGTCCAAAATTTGAGCCCCCTGCTGCAAAAATGCTATTTTAGGATCTAAACAGGAGGCTTTCAGTGCTAAGACACCTGACCAGAGAGTTGGGGACGTAACAGCTGCTGACTCTGAGGGTCCTGGGCTAAATCCACTTGCAGGTGGAAGCGTTTTGATTTATTTCATTGAAAATGAGCACCAGCTACCAGGGGAGAAGCCCTGTGAGTCGCTGCCACTGGGAAAGGGCAGGGGAGAGGGAGCAAGAGGAGAAAGGTAGAGACATTGGAGACGAGGAATTGAGGGGAGAAGGAGAGAACAGAGAGATAATAAATGATTGAAGCAGAACAGGTGTCCCAACTCGATCTTGCTCATCACAGGTGTTCAGAGAGACAGGTAGTTGCAGGTTTTCCAGTGTCAAGTCTGAACTTTGATTCTAACAATTTGAGTTCAAATATCAAGGGGATCTCCACAGACCTGATCTCTTCTCCCCTCCCCTTTTAGTATTAATTTTTATTTTGACGTGTTTGGCTTAACCGTGATCTTCTCTTTCCCCACCTGTATTGCAATTTGGGGATTATTTTTATTTTGCCTCCCTTTTGTTCATGTCATTATAATTGTAACTGCAAAGGAATCTGCAGGAGCAAAAACTGACTCAAAACTTTATTTCCCCATCATGCCGGAACATCATACAAACAGCTCACACAGCTGGAATCATAACATGGAAGGCCAGGGATGGGAGATGCAGGTTTCCAAATGTTCTGTCTGTCTCAGATGGCACATTTCAGCCCCTTGTATGCCTCTATCCTGTATGACCTGCTGGGCTTTGAGACATTTATTGTCTCATTCTATTGATAATGTGATTGTAATACAATGTGACTGAAATTAAACCACTTCCAGAAGAGGAAAAGCCATTATTACATTGGCTTGGAATCAAGCCCACATCAACTGCTTGAAAGGCACCTATGCTCACCAGTATACCACCAATGCATCTGATAAAAGTAGCTTTCCTACAGGCTCTGTGTGCTGGCAAAGGGGGTGACACATGACCACAGAGTTAGTGAGCAGGGTGGATGGGCTGGAAGCTGCCTGACAGCTGGGAGCAGAGTTAGGATCCCAGAGTGACTGAAAGAGGCAAAGGTGAAAACAGAGCTCATTGGGAGCTGGCCCCACCCCCAGGAGAGGGGAACTGAAGCTCAACTTCACTCACAGAAAAATCTTCGCTGAGAAGGAAGGGGACAGCTTGTTTTAAAGACCAGGTTTGTGTTTGTTCCTGCTACATACGGAGGGGCTGGGTAGTGCTGATTCCAGCCCCCAGACTCTGGGAGGATAAGGAACAAATTCAGGCTGCCAGTGACCTGCAGGAGGGAGATGAACTTTTGACAGTGACAGACGCCTCATCCTAAAGGCCTTTGTCTGCCCCCTTCTAGTGACTGTTTGGTACCGGAATGCAGCCACCACTCCTGGGTCTCTCCTGGGGAAATAATGTTTCTGTGCAAAACACCAAAGCTTTTAACAGAAAGGAAGAAAAGGAGATGGCAACCCAATGGGCCTTGCACATAAGGAATGCAACACAAGATGCTTCTCCCATGTGCATTGACTTTTAACCTTGGTTGCAGTGGTGTTGTATCTATGTTGGTCCCAGGGGTCCTCTGGGGGGCGCCTGACATTGGTCATTTTCAGAAGACTGGACAGTGGGCTAGATGAACTGGTCTGACTCAGTATGGCTGTTCTTATGTTCTAACTGCTGTTTATGAAAGAGACGACCTTTCAGGCTACACAGAACTGGAGCAGTTTGCTGGGTTAGCTCCAAAGCTTGTCTCTTTCACCAACAGAGGTTGGTCCTTGACAAGCGCTTACCCTCACCCACCTTGTCTCTCTTGGACTCTGAAAAGTGTTTTCTCTCCACTCCCTTTGCAGAGAAGTTAAGTTTCCCTTTGGGCAACTATCAGGCTGAAGCAATTGTATTGACTGTGACATTAGAATTGAAGATTTAATATTATAAATAAATGAGTCTAAACCTGAGGTTCTAGTTTTCACATTGGTTTTTGTAACTCAGTTCCCAATTCTCTTCTAGAAAGGCCTCCGGGATGCCTGCCCAGCCCAGCAAAAGTGGCCAGGAGAAAGCCCACAATCCTGCTCTTTCAGGTAGTTGAAGGCTGCTATCAAATCCCCCCTCACTCAGTCAGTACCCAGTCTGTGGCAGTGCATAGGATTCTTCCACCCTAAGTGCAGGACTCTGCACTTCTCCTTGTTGAACCTCCGCAGATTTCTTTTGGCCCAATCCTCCAATTTGTCTAGGTCACTCTGGACCCAAACCCTGTCCTCCAGCGCTTGGATTCTTTACATGCTTTCACAGAGTGAAGAGCATATGTTCCATGATTTCATAGGGCAGAGTTCTGTGCTATCGGGAGCTTTCCCTGTGTGAATTTGACAGGCGAATCAGCATAGAGAGACATTGTGACCTTTCTCAGGGTACTGAGGACTGTGAGTCTCCTTGTTGCCACTTGCCACAAGGAAGAGGGAGTTTTGCATTTGGCAGCTGGATGTTAGTGACCAAACTCACCAGCCTGCTGGAACTCAAGGACCCTCCTCTGAGCTACAGCAGCCACCCTAACCCCTGAGTTCCTTCAGTGTGTCCCCCTCTGGGGTCCAGCCTGGATCACCAGATCCTCGGTGAAATCCCAGATCCTCTCTTCCCAAAGTATTCCAGGTTACTAATTTTACTGTGGACCATTGCTACGGTATCTCACACAGCACTTGAGTACCGTTATTGAACAAGCAAAAAAAATTATTTCACAACGGATAGATATTTAAACAAACAAATGTGAGCGATGGAAACCAACCGTTACCAACTAAACAAAGGCAGAAAATGATAGAAGAGAAAGGCCAGCACAAAAAACAGAGAGAGGAACAATAAGATACTAAAAGGACAATGGTTGGAACTCTCCATTTCTCTCCGTTTTTGTATTGATGGGTACTAGAGCTGTAGCAACAGTTGAGGAACCAGGGTAAATTAAATCAAATTAACTTTTCAAGATTAGCCATCATTTCCTATATGACTAACAAAACACAAAAACAAGACAACTTTCAGTTTTCCAAAATAATTCAGATTATCACACAGTCTCTTACTCTTTAATAAATAACTTCACCTATAATTTCATTTTAATTGGTAACAAGAACATATTGTGGCAGAGCTCTGACCTTGCTCCCGTGGGTCCTGCACTTCTAGGCAGTTTATGCTAGCCTCAGTGGCTCACTGTGACCCTCCACATAGCCCTTCTCTCTCTAGGGCCAGGGTTACAGTCTACTGAGCCCTTTTCATCATAGGCCTGCAAGGATGTTGGTGAGAGAACTCCCACAGTCTCTGTTCAGCCGCCTGTCCTGACAGGGGCCTGACTTCCCCTCCCAGTAGATGTTCCTGTAATGGTGGGTTGGAGGGAACCCGGGCCCGCCCTCTACTCTGGGTTCTGGCCCAGGGACCCTAATGGTAGCAGTTGTTGGCAGCCAATCTTTCACTGCCAGAGTTGCTACATTTCCCTGGGCCACTTCCCCACAGCTCTCCTGCTTCTCCCTTCTTCACCCTTACCTTAGGGCTTCTTCAACGATGGTCTGAGGGTGTCTTCAGTAACCAGCCCTTCAGCCGCACTTCCTCACCTCTGGCTCCCTGACTCTTCCCTGTCTGATTGGAGTGAGCCCTTTTTATAGTATCAGCAGGGCCTTAATTAGAGTCAGGTGGTCACATTAACTGAATGGCCTCACCTGACTCTTTGCAGGTTAATTAGAGTCAGGTGTTCTCATTAGCCTGGAGCAGCCCCTTCTCTGCTCAGTCAGGGAACAGAAAACTGTTAATCCAGTGGCCAGTTTATCTGCTTTCTGCTATTCTGCTGTACCAGCTGGCCTGGGTCTATCACAATATTCAAAGATCACAAATTCTTGTCGTATGTGCTAGTTTTCTTTTAATCCCCATTGCCAACAACTGACCCCTGGTTCTTATTGTGGTTTGCCCCAACCACTTCTGTGAGTTCATATATCTCAGGATTTCTGCCATATGTGTTGGTAGAAGGGGTCTTCTATGTCGGAATGTTTGCATCATGGAGAAAAATACCTCTCTTTTCACGCTATTTAATCTTTCAAAGTAGGAGGAGGTAGAGAAGTAATGTAAATGCATAAAACACAAGAGAAACCTCTCTGGTCTACACAAAAGACATTTATCAGGATAACTATATTGCTTAGGGGTGTGAAAAATCCACACAACTGAGCAACGTAGTTACACAGCCCTAACCCCCTGTGTAGATAGTGCTACATGAGCAGGAGAGCTTCTCCTTCCAACAAAGCCACCGCTGCTTGCGGGGGTTGCACTAATCAAGTCCGATGGGAGAAATCTCTCCCATTGGCTTAGAGCATCTGTAATAGCAGTGCTACAGCAGCGCAGATACATTGGTGCAACTGTGCCAACATCAATTTAATTGTGTAGCCACAGCGTCAGACACAAAACCATAGTATCAGGACTCAACATGCAGAAATCTGAAATCGGAGGCTGACAAATTCGTTGCCTCATTGGTTACCATCATTTCTACAGCCTGAAAGTCCTTGTTACCCAACCAGGCAGCCAGTTTGGGATCCACAGGGAAGGAATGTCCTATGAAGCACTTCCTCTTTGCATCCAAACAGTGAAGGATGACTGTTCTCAGTCTAACCCTGGCGTACTTGGGAAGTGTAATCAGGGACACTGAAGTAGGAAGTGGAGTTGTACAAACAATTTTCCTTGGGTCACCATAGCTTCCTTTACTGGGGTGGAAACCAAGAACTGGGTGCGGACTCTTTCAACCTCAGCTCTTTCCAAATCCTTGGTCTTGGATAGGGTTAAGTTACACTTCTCTGAAGTAGAATATTTTACAAAACCACTTAAAATCTCAGCAGTGTTAATGAGGAATGGCTTCCTGAAACATGCCCAGCTTTTCTTTAATTCAGTGGCACAGGTCCAAGGAAGGGACTGGATACAGGCCTGGATCAGAATCTTCGTTAGTTACCACAACTGCAGATTCTATTAAAAAATGGGCATTTTTCTGAAGATATTACATTTTCAACACTGCTTTTTTATATACATCTTTAGAACCTACAAAGGATAAATTCGACAAAAACTCCACTTCTATTTCCTCAACATCTGTGTCATGAACGGCTGCATTTCCCATAGCATAGGATTAGCTAGGAGAGATCTTCTGTAGGGCCTGGGTTACAAACACTTTGGGAACCAAACACATGAGCATTTTGCCTAGTTCAAAACCACTTACCATGGAATTCTCTTCCCAGATCATCGGAGACAATATTACCTTAAACAACTGAAATACACTGTGATCATATGCACTTCCTTCAGTTAGTTGGGGTTGTGCTGTTGTTCACCATTTCTGAGTGGAGATTTTAAATCACTACTGTTTCTTTGTTAGCCTGTCCAGTAAATTAGAGAGTTCACTCCTGTTGATAGAACTGCACTTCAACTTTCTCCATGTCATCATGGAGGGATGGGAAAAAAGCAAAGCTGAAATCATAAATGAGGATTTTAGCAAAGGGTCATTGTCTTAAATTCTTCAATAAATCTGAGCTACATCCTATCAAACTGAACTAATATCCAATTGGGTGACCAAACAGCCTTCAGGAAAGAAAGAAACCCATATCACAGAGAGAGAATACATTACAAAGAAAGTGTCAAGTGAAATTCCGGAGCAGGTTACATCTGATTATTCAGAACCGGGACAAGAGATTCTCCCACCACATTGTCCTCTGATCCATTCAAACCTGCTTCCCTCATCCCTGTCTCCATAGTCAGTTATGTTATTTACAAAATGTTTAGTATCCTAGCATCCCCATAATAAGGGAAAAACAGCCCTCTTGCCAGAAGTGGCTATGCAATAGATGGAAGCTGGGATTTAAACTCTAAATGATCACACTCTATTTGGAATCCATTTGAATTCCCCTCCCAAGACTTTTGACACTCATCTCCAGTCACAGTGATTCTGATATAGGATTAAAGTAGTAAAAACATCATCTGCAAGCACAGACAACAGAGAATGCTTCATCACATGACACTTATGAGAAGTGGATGTATAGAATTTGATGAACATAAACTCTGCATGGCCCAGGCAAAAGGTAACAGTTCTGCAGTGAAGGGGAAGGAGGGAATCTTTGAGTCACCCCATCTCCTTCCAGTGTCACGGAAGCTGAAATTATACTTTTTTCCTGCCCCTACTCCTCTTCATTTACATCTAATTTGAAAAATTCCCAATATAACTGCTCTTCAGCACATCCCAGGGCAACGTGAGAACAACTGGCAATGATACAATCTGTATCATTGGTGACTAACAGTAACTTTGCAATAGGAGGAATGGTACAAATGTAACGTTCCCTGGTTCCTCATAGGAAGGGCACACTCAAATTACTTGTGGGACAATAGAAAGGACAAATAGGTCCATCTCAAAAGAGGGCGAACTGCAAAAGGCAAAAATGGGCCACTCATCTGGACAAGCTGAGGGATAATGGTGCTGCAAACAGTTCAAAGAGCTTTAAAAGTTACTATGTGGGTGGGAATCAGGAAAAGTATTAAAGGAAAGAAAGTCTTGATAGCCCTAGAGATTGTTAAAATGTTGATCTCCGTGGCAGATTCTCTGATGGCTAACATGGGCTGAGAACCAAGAGAAGGTTTTCCCACACTCACAGCATTCGTAGGGCCTCTCCCCTGTGTGGATTCTCTGATGCTCAGAAAGGGCCGAACTCTTAATGAAGCATTTTCCACACTCACAGCATGTATACGGCCTCTCCCCAGTGTGAATTCTTTGATGGGTAATAAGGTTTCAGCTGCGATTGAAGGTTTTCCCACACTCACTGCATTCATAGGGTCTTTCACCTGTGTGGATCCTCTGATGTCTAGAAAGGGCTGATCCGTCAGTGAAGCTTTTCCCACACTCACGGCATTCATAGGGCCTCTACCCGGTGTGGGTTCTCTGATGCTCAGAAAGGGCTGATCTGTGAGTGAAGCATTTTCCACACTCACAGCATTTATACGGCCTCTCCCTTATGTGAATTCTTTGATGGGTAATAAGGTTTGAGCTGGGATTGAAGGTTTTCCCACACTCACTGCATACATAGGGCCTGTCCCCTGTGTGGATCCTCTGATGTCTAGAAAGGGCTGAGCTGGTAATAAAGCTTTTCCCACACTCACGGCATTCATAGGGCCTCTCATCTGTGTGGATAATCTGATGAAGAGAAAGGCCTGATCTGCGAGTGAAGGTTTTCCCACACTCACAACATTTATATGGCCTCTCCCCTGTGTGAATTCTTTGATGGGTAATCAGGTTTGAGCTGTTATTGAAGGTTTTCCCACACTCACTGCATTCATAGGGTGTTTCACCTGTGTGGATCCTCTGATGTCTAGAAAGGGCTGATCTGTGAGTGAAGCTTTTCCTACACTCACGGCATTCATAGGGCCTCTCATCTGTGTGGATTCTCTGATGCACAGAAAGAGTTGATCTGTGAGTGAAGGCTTTCCCACAATCACTGCATTCGTAGGGCCTGTCCCCTGTGTGGATTCTCTGATGTTTAGAAAGGTCTGAGCTGCGATTGAAGGTCTTCCCACACTCACGGCATTCGTAGGGCCTCTCCCCTGTGTGGATACTCAGATGAACAGAAAGGCTTGATCTGTGAATGAAGTTTTTCTCACACTTAGTGCATGTATTTTTTCTCTTTTGCCTAAGGATTTCCTAGTGTGTTGTGGTTTCCATGAGGACCTTCTGAGTTCCCTGAGAGGAAATACATTTACTCAATTTCTCCCCTGCCTGGTTTCCTTGCTCTCTTTCTGGTCTGTGCTGAATCTCAAAGGAGTTTCCCTGCTCATTACTCCTGGACACATTCCTTTCCGATCTTTGCGATAATGCTCTGTGTTTATCCACTTGCTCAACATTTCCCTGCTGATAATTCTGCTCCTCTTTCTCACATGTCATTGCAGTACCTGCTGCGATAGAGACAGAAACCTCAAAACAGGGATGGAAAGGGGAAGACCAAACCAAAACATGTGCTGAAGACAGGTCAAATAAAAATCAGGATCTGAACTCCCCCAAACTTTTCCCCTAAATAGGACAGAGGAGGGGGATGAATTCAGCCTTCACATCCCATCCAAATACGCAGGGGGAAGGTAAAAAGCTAATGCCTGGTGTCTCCTAGGATCTACAGGAAGCCATGAGCTATATTTACCCTGAGGATACAACCCCTGCTAGGGACAATAATGAACTGAGAGACCTCCCAAGTGCTTTGCTGGGCATACCAGATGTTTCCTTCAGGCACTTACAGATTCTGAGTTGGTTTAATGTTTTCTCACCTGTGCGGAGAGATCTCAGGATCTCTCTTTCCTCAGAGCCCTGGAGGTCTGGGACCCATGGCTCTTCCCCTTGTTCCAGCTGGGAGATCACATCAGGTTTGGAAACTGGGAACCCTGCTCAGATGAAAGAAAACAAAGGAGTTCCGTTGATTTCATCAAACTTTTTCATAAAAAACATTCTATTAAATTAACTGTAATACTTAGTGTGACCTGGTGTGCCTGGGCTAGTTCTCACTGAAAATGCCAAGATCAGGGCAGGCTGAAAAAGAGATCACCCACACAGGTTATCGAGAAGCTGAAAAAAGAAATCACACAGCCCCCTTTATTGCATCCTAGTTCTCTGACTCCCAGTCAGCACCTAGATCCAGCACAGTGAGAGGTTATTTATAAACTGCTCACATAAACAAAATGATCTTCTGACCCCAAAGGTCAGACACCTTACCAGGTCAGTATAGGTTTGGATCTTACCCAAAATACCACACTCCCAGCCAATCCTTTAGCATCTAAACTAAAGGATTAAACGAAATAAGATAGAATGAAGTTAAATGGGAAAGCAGTCAGATACATTCCAAAATGGATAGATCAGGTTCTTAGCAGTATTAGTGAGTTGCCGGTGTGAAAGTCTGTCTGGAACACATCCACAGCTTGGATGGCTCATTCAGTCCTTTGTTCCAGGGTTCAGTTTGTAGAGAAGTTGCTCCAGAGGCAGGAAGGGGGATTGATGACAAAACGGAGATGATGCAGCTGCGCTTTATATTCCTTTTGCTATGTGGCTTGTTCTTCCTGTGTCCCAAACACAAGATTCACAGCACATGGCATGGAAAAGCCTTGGAGTTCTCATTACACAGGCTTACCCGGGAATGTCTTACTGACTCAATAGGTGTATCCCCTTGGTCCTTTCCATGGGCTCATTGTACAGCTGATGACCCTCAATGGGCCATCAAACAGGCTAGGCAGTGTTGATGCCAATATGTCTGGAGGTGTCACCCAGAAACACTGCCCAAGTCTGGAAATACAGATATACCCTACATATCTATAACTCACAATACAAAGGTGATCGAAACATAGAAACAAAATGATCATACTTGGAAAATCATAACATTTTCACTGACACCTTTCATGGCATATCTAGCCCGATTCATTGCAATTTTATCAGATTTTATTATTTTATTATTAATACCAAAGTGTCTCACAATTCCATACAGTGTCACACTTGGAAACCAGTGAATTTCCAGGTCCATGAAGATGCCAAACACTATGCTTAGAGGGATTGAAATACCCACATATCTGCTGGGAACACACACACAGACACTGTGTCAGTCTGTACCCCTGTGTTCACTCTTCTAGAAAATTATGATCAATTTTGTACACAGTATGGCTTGTGAGGTATCATTTGAAAACCCATAACCTACTGGATATTATCCTCCTGTTAAAATGTGCAGTAAGACTGTATGTAAAGTTATGAGATTTTACAGTATGATATTACTGAAAAAGTTACAGTTCTGGGGAACACCCACAGACCAGTTCCTCAGAGACAGCAAGGCAAACAGCTGGTCAAACAACCATTCTCCTGCAGGGGGAAGGTGTGAAGAAGACATTCACATTCCATCACAGGAACCTCTTGAAGCTGTTGTGGAAAACGACCACAGGATTGATTTTGAATCAGCTCAGACTGAGGCTCTTTTCTTGGTTACAAACGTGCAGGGGGTGACAGCTATTGGAATACTCTCCCCCTGAGCTAAAAATCACACAAGCCTTTTAAAGCTTAAAACCACAAACAATGACACATAGGTTGCACATTAATTACCTTATTTGGAATATATTGCAAAATATGATGCAGGTCAAAAGCAAGCTGAACAATCAGTTTTCCATATCCGGCCTCTCCTCTTATTGTTATTCCTAGTCTAGTTTGTGGTTTGACTTTTCTAACACTTCCACTGTGGTTATGTTTCACAATCTCGGTTATTGCAAATCAGTGTGTTTGGGGACTTTCCACTTCACCTACTTAGGCTGCTTTGGCACACTAAGGCATTGTTCCCCAATTTTGGGGACTTTCCATTCCACTTTGCCTTTCTCTGCCCTTTACACAGAGAAACAAGCTCAGCTAATACTTAGGCCTACTAGCTTGACCAAAGCTCCAAAGCTCTTTCTGTAGACTTTCCCGCACAATTCTCACATCTCCAACAGACAGCCTGCCACCGTGACTGAGCTGAGAACTGAAGTGGTTTCTAGTACAAAGGACTGAATTCTAAAAAGAGGTGAGGAAAATGCATGAGACTCTCTCTCTCTGCCCTTTCCCTCTGCTCATAACAACTCCTGAAGAACTGAATGTGGGCGGCAGGGGTGGGTTAGGCCGAGTCCTGGCTGAAAGGAAAACCAGCCTGTTTCAGCACAGGGTGAGAGAAACATTTGCCTTGAATCCGTTTCAGCTTGTTAACTTAGACATTAGTTTGTGTTTTATCTTGCATTTCTTTTGTAAACAATTCTGAGCTTTATGCCTCATTATCAGTATCTTAAAATATGTTTTTTGATAGTTAACAATCTTGTTTTATTCTTTATCTAACCAGTGTGTTTGTATTAAAGTGTGTTGGAAACTCCATCTGGGATAACAAGGCAGGCACATGTCATTTTCCTCTGATGAAATGACAGACTTCATATGAGCTTGCATTGTTCAGGAGTGTGCTGGACAGGGAAAGATGCACATTTCTGGGGGAAGTGTGGGAGCAGAGAATTTTCTGGGGTTCTCCTGTGGGATACTGTAATTTGTGAGTCACTGACTAGCAGCACTCAAAACTGTGTAATTGGGAGTGAGTTACATGCTGGAGACCGTGTGTGAACTGCCCAGGAGTGGCTGCTCTCACAGTAGAGCAGTGGAAAAGGCACCCCAGCTTGGGAACTGAGGGGACAGAGCTGTTCAACAGTCCAGGTTGCACTGTGGTTAATATCACAGACACTCAATTTCAAAGAGTCTCCTAAAACACAGAGAAAGTAAATCTATGTCCCAGAAATCAAAGACTCCAGAGAGAAGGCAAGTCTCCCTGGCACTGCATCTTTGCTGACAGAGAGGTCCAGAGACAGAGACAAAGAGAGAGAGTCCTGGGGAAGCTGGGAACAGGAAGCATGGGCTGGTGGGGTTCGGTGGAGAAAGGGAACAGGAAGGGCAGGGATATCACTGAATTCAGGATCTCAGCAGTACTAGATGTCAGGATAACACATACTGCAGCCCATTGGAAAACATAATCCCAACTATATATACAGAATGATGGGGTCTAAATTAGCTGTTTCCACTCAAGAGATAGACCTTGGAGTCACTGTGGATAGTTCTCTGCAAACATCCACTCAATCTGCAGCAGCAGTGAAAAAAAATGAACAGAATGTTGGGAATCATTAAGAAAGGGATAGATAATAAAACAGAAAATCTCCTATTGCCTCTATATAAACTCATGGTACGCCCACATCTGGAATACTCCATGCAGATATGGTCATCCCATCTCAAAGAAGTTCCCTTGAGCAAACAGGAGCTATTTGAAACTGTGCGATATGGCTCCTGTGCTCTGTTCCCAAAATGTTCTGCAGCAGGGGAGGACATGTGGCAGTATGTGTGTGTGTCACTGGCATATTTGGGTGATGCTGAAACAGGGCAGAGTAGAGGTGGCATTGTGGGGTTGGCATGAACCTTATCTCTTCATTTCCTATTCCAAGAACCAAGGGGATGGGAATCCTTACCCAACGAGGTCACATTCTCATAGTTCTCCTGCATGACATCTCTGTAGAGCGCTCTCTGAGTGGGGTCCAGCAGAGCCCACTCTTCCCTGGTGAAATACACAGCCACCTCCTCGAAGGTCACCGGCCCCTGAAAGAGTAAGAGTCCAACACTCAGTACGTGATGTCCCACTCTCAGCCCCACTCTTTGTGGGGGAGAGGAACCAATCAAATGCAAGCTCTGGGTGGATCATAGTTAACAGAGTCCCACCCCCACCCTGCAAAGAGCATCCTGGAAACACCACGTTAAGGGGACCAAGAGAGAGCCCCTTGTCTCTCTCAGCAGATCCATCACCCCCCTACTAGCCACCAACCGATATAGGAGATGGAGGCCCTAGCAGGGTCCAGAGAGAGCTCCCTGGTAGGAAGCCCAATAACCTCATCATGAGGAGCTGGATATGAAGGGCGGGGCAGCTCCCCTAAACCTCACTGATGGATGCCCCCTTCATATCTCACAGCAGCCGCTGGTTAGTCAGGTCGGGCTCCAGCACTGGGAGTCTGGTCAGTTTGACTAGCTCTATGAAGGTGGGTTATTCTCAGTTTCACAAATTAGGGTATTTCCACCACCTAATCTCGTGGGCCTGTTCCTAGAATCTAGGCCACTTAATAAACAACTCCCAGCAGGTTTATCTCAAGCTGTCCTACTCCCTTCCCCACCCTGTGCATTTCCTGCCCCGCTCCAACCTCCAAACCAGACTGTGCAAATCTTCCCATCTCTGGTGTATTTGCTGTCCCTCTCCCGCCCTGCAGGAACCCACCAGCAACCTCCCGATAATCCCTACCTTAACAGGCTCCCCTGCACTCATTTCTCTTCCCTCTCCCATGGGAGGATGGGATGAGCTGGAGCAAAAAAAGGACGTCATTCTATCACCTGTCTGGGTGAGAAGGACAGTTGTGGGGGTTTCAGAACAGGCTTTAGTTAATTTCATCAGATGATTCTCCCAGGCCCTTTCCCTGCAGACAGACACCCTAGATTCTGCCATGCTGAGAAAGAGATCAAGCATGTTATTACACTGTAGACCTGGCCCCTGCTGCCAGGCTAAGCCCACAGAGAGATTTTTAACCTCTCTTCTCCCTCCCCTCACCTCGTAACAAAGTCTCTGAACACAAGGCTAGAAAAGAGCAGAACCAAAGGAGTCACTGTGGGGGACTCCCTCGGACACTGACCCCATGGCAGCCACACCCCAGCAGGGGAATATGGAGTCAGGAACTGGCTTTTCCTCTCTCTGATCCTTGTTTTGTTCACTGGAAAGTGGTTCTGCCCAGGGATGCAGCAATACATGTGTCTGGGTGGACTAGAGAGCTGGAAATCTCTCCCCCCACTCATTTCTCCCACTGCCCCTTTCAGTCTCTCCTTCCCCTGTCCTCTCTCCCTGCCCCTCTGGCTGGGAAAGTCCCATTCCTGGGGGCTTTGCTCTCCTATGGCTGGATTTTCTCCTGGCAATTGCTAATGGGAGGAGAAACGAGGAAGGGCTGTTTGTGCAGAGTCACTTTCTTGCCAATCCCCAGCACTTTCCCTGAGGTCTTTCAGTTACCTGGAGTCTGTGGTAGAATTGGTATTAACAGGGCCCAGGTCTCCCACAAGGGGCTAGTATGAGTTGGAGAAAGTCATTACCTGGGCTGGGCAGAAAAGAAGCTTTAACTAAGGTCACTTCCCAGCACAGAACCCCACTGAGGGAGCAGCAGCTGCCAAGCCTGGTCTCCCAGATCACAATGGAGGCTACAGCATCTGACCCAGGAAGCTGAACCCCAATATCCTGAGCAGAGAGGGACAGAGCATCTAAGCAGCTTCCCTCCTTTAGCTCTCTGGGGAGAGCAGCTAATGGGAGCTCCTCCTCACAGGGAGAATTGCTGATCTCATTTGCCCTACTGTCCATCTGGAGTCACTCCTTGTCTTTCCATACAGTGACTCTGGATTAACAATGGTCTCAATCACACCAGATTTCAGAAATGAGTCTAGAATGCTGTGGAAAAGACCATTGTGTGGCAGTGCTGACCCCCTTCCCACCTCTCACACCCCCCAGATCTAGGATAAGGGCTGGGAGGAAGGGAATGAATATTCCCAATGGAACTGGAAGTTCCTGCAGTTTTCAAGAGAGGAGAAAAGAAAAATCAGTGATTTCACCTCACAGTGTTTGACAAGTGGATAGAAAGTTATGACAGTAACTGGGCCTGGCCGGGGACTGCCTGGCAGTGCTTGGAGCCAGGATTCTGGCACAAACTGATCAGGGAGAAGGATCATGGTTAGTAGCAGCCCCTCAACACCCCCCAGTACCCAGAGCCCAGACCCCCCAGCCAGGGTCCCACCAGATATTCCCTGGCACCCAGTCCGCAGAGTCCCTGGCCAGGGATCCCAGATAACCCTCAACCCCTCACCAGCCACAATGAGAGCTGGACACCAGCGAAATTGAGAGAAAATGGGGCACAATGGGGGGAGGGGAACAGGGAACTTCTCAGGGGTTTGAGGGAAGGGGGGGTCACCCTGGGTGTTGCTCTTTGCTCTCTAGGGAGAAAGGGGGCAGGACGGGAGGGGAGGGGGGTCCCCACGGGAGGGGGCAGCGGTAAATCCGAGGGGATCTCAGCCCCCCCTTTCTCTCCCCGCTCCTCGGGGGTCACCTGCTCTTCTTCCCCCAGGCCATGTCCGGGCTGCGCAGACATTTCCCACCCGCCCCTTTCCCAGCCCCCCAGCCCGGTCTCACCCCCCAGCCCCTGCCCGGCCCCATGCAGGGACCCCAGTGGGACCGGGCCCCTCCCCCAGCCACCCCCCAGCGGGGCCCCAGGGCAGAGCCTGGCCGGGCCCGAGGGGCGCTGGGCTCCTGCGGGGACAGCAGTTCCGAGCCCCCCGGGGGCGCTGCCCCCCCGGGAGCAGATCCCGGCGCTGCAAGATGCCGGTGTAACGACAGAATCAGTTACCGCTCCAGATTCCCCACTTTGGCTGCACTGAGCATGCACACATGAATTGAGCATGCGTAGTAACCTTTGCTGTCGCCGCTGCCCTCTCTCTGCCCTCACTTCTACTCAGGAGCACAGATGGTTTCCTTATGTCCTGCCCCCTTTCTCCCTAGAGAGCAACGAGCAACACCCAGGGTGACCTCCCCTTCCCTAAAACCCCTGAGAAGTTCCCTGTTCCCCTCCCGCCATTGTGCCCCATTTTCTCTCCATTTCGCCAGTGTCCAGCTCTCATTGTGGCTGGTGGGGTTTTGAGGGGTATCTGGGATCCCTGGCCAGGGACTCTGTGGACTGGGTGCCAGGGAATATCTGGTGGGCTCCTGGCTGTGTTTGTGGGGGTGTCTGGGGACCCTGGCTGGGGGGTCTGGGTTCTGGGTACTGGGGGGTGTCTGGGGGCCATTACTAACCCTGATCCTTCTCCCTGATCAGTTTGTGCCAGAATCCTGGCTCCAAGCACTGCCAGGCAGTCCCCGGCCAGGCCCAGTTACTGTCATAACTTTCTATCCACTTGTCAAACACTGTGAGGTGAAATCACTGATTTTTCTTTTCTCCTCTCTTGAAAACTGCAGGAACTTCCAGTTCCATTGGGAATATTCATTCCCTCCCCCCCAGCCCTTATCTTAGATCTCGGGGTGAGGGAGGTGGGAAGGGGGTCAGCACTGCCACACAATGGTCTCTTCCACAGCATTCTAGACTCATTTCTGAAATCTGGTGTGATTGAGACCATTGTTAATCCAGAGTCACTGTATGGAAAGACAAGGAGTGACTCCAGATGGACAGTGGGGCAAATGAGATCAGCAATTCTCCCTGTGAGGAGGGGTTCTCATTAGCTGCTCTCCCCAGAGAGCTAAAGGAGGGAAGCTGCTTAGATGCTCTGTCCCTCTCTGCTCAGGATATTGGGGTTCAGCTTCCTGGGTCAGATGCTGTAGCCTCCATTGTGATCTGGGAGACCAGGCTTGGCAGCTGCTGCTCCCTCAGTGGGGTTCTGTGCTGGGAAGTGACCTTAGTTAAAGCTTCTTTTCTGCCCAGCCCAGGTGATGACTTTCTCCAACTCATACTAGCCCCTTGTGGGAGACCTGGGCCCTGTTAATACCAATTCTACCACAGACTCCAGGTAACTGAAAGACCTCAGGGAAAGTGCTGGGGATTGGCAAGAAAGTGACTCTGCACAAACAGTCCTTCCTCGTTTCTCCTCCCATTAGCAATTGCCAGGAGAAAATCCAGCCATAGGAGAGCAAAGCCCCAGGAATGGGACTTTCCCAGCCAGAGGGGCAGGGAGAGAGGACAGAGGAAGGAGCGACTGAAAGGGGCAGTGGGAGAAAAGAGTGGAGGGAGAGATTTCCAGCTCTCTAGTCCACCCAGACACATGTATTGCTGCATCCCTGGGCAGAACCACTTTCCAGTGAACAAAACAAGGATCAGAGAGAGGAAAAGCCAGTTCCTGACTCCATATTCCCCTGCTGGGGTGTGGCTGCCATGGGGTCAGTGTCCGAGGGAGTCCCCCACAGTGACTCCTTTGGTTCTGCTCTTTTCTAGCCTTGTGTTCAGAGACTTTGTTATGAGGTGAGGGGAGGGAGAAGGGAGGTTAAAAATCTCTCTGTGGGCTTAGCCTGGCAGCAGGGGCCAGGTCTACAGTGTAATAACATGCTTGATCTCTTTCTCAGCATGGCAGAATCTAGGGTGTCTGTCTGCAGGGAAAGGGCCTGGGAGAATCATCTGATGAAATTAACTAAAGCCTGTTCTGAAACCCCCAGAACTGCCCTTCTCACCCAGACAGGTTGTAGAATGACGTCCTTTTTTTGCTCCAGCTCATCCCATCCTCCCATGGGAGAGGGAAGAGAAATGGGTGCAGGGGAGCCTGTTAAGGTAGGGATTATCGGGAGGTTGCTGGTGGGTTCCTGCAGGGCGGAAGAGGGACAGCAAATACACCAGAGATGGGAAGATTTGTCCGCCCCTGCATGCTTGTAACCAAGAAAAGAGCCTCAGTCTGAGCTGATTCAAAATCAGTCGTGTGGTCATTTTCCACAACAGAATCAACAGGCCCCTGTGATGGAATGTAAATGTCTTCTTGACACCTTCCTCCTGCAGTAGAATGGCTTTTTGACCAGCTGTTTGCCTTGCTGTCTCTGAGGAAATGGTCTGTGGGTGTTCCCCAGAACTGTAACTTTTCCAGTAATATCATACTGTAGAATCTCATAACTTTACATACAGTGTTACTACCCATTTTAACAGGAGGATAATATTCCGTAGGTTATAGGTTTTCAAATGATACCTCACAAGCCATACTGGGTACAAAATTGATCATAATTTTCTAGAAGAGTGAACTCAGGGGTACAGATTGCCACAGTGTCTGTGTTTGTGTTCCCATCAGCTTTGTGGGTATTTCAATCGCTCTAAGCATAGTGTTCGGCATCTTCATGGACCTGGAAATTCACTGGTTTCCAAGTGTGACACTGTATGGAATTGTGAGACACTTTGGTATTAATAATAAAATAATAAAATCTGATAAAATTGCAATGAATCGGGCTAGATATGCCATGAAAGGTGTCAGTGAAAATGTTATGATTTTCCAAGTATGATCATTTTGTTTCTATATTTCGATCACCTTTGTATTGTGAGTTATAGATATGTAGGGTATATCTGTATTTCCAGACTTGGGCAGTGTTTCTGGGTGACACCTCCAGACATATTGGCATCAACACTGCCTAGCCTGTTTGATGGCCCATTGAGGGTCATCAGCTGTACAATGAGCCCATGGAAAGGACCAAGGGGATACACCTATTGAGTCAGTAAGACATTCCCGGGTAAGCCTGTGTAATGAGAACTCCAAGGCTTTTCCATGCCATGTGCTGTGAATCTTGTGTTTGGGACACAGGAAGAACAAGTCACATAGCAAAAGGAATATAAAGCGCAGCTGCATCATCTCCGTTTTGTCATCAATCCTCCTTCCTGCCTCTGGAGCAACTTCTCTACAAACTGAACCCTGGAACAAAGGACTGAATGAGTCATCCAAGCTGTGGATGTGTTCCCGATAGACTTTCACACCGGCAACTCACTAATACTGCTAAGAACCTGATCTATCCATTTTGGAATGTATCTGACTGCTTTCCCATTTCACTTCATTCTATCTTATTTCGTTTAAATCTTTAGTTTAGATGCTAAAGGATTGGCTGGGAGTGTGGTATTTTGGGTAAGATCCAAACCTATACTGACCTGGTAAGGTGTCTGACCTTTGGGGTCAGAAGATCATTTTGTTTATGTGAGCAGTTTTTAAATAACCTCTCACTGTGCTGGATCTAGGTGCTGACTGGGAGTCAGAGAACTGGGATGCAATAAAGGGGACTATGTGATTTCTTTTTTCAGCTTCTCGATAGCCTGTGTGGGTGATCTCTTTTTCAGCCTGCCTCGATCTTGGCATTTTCAGTGAGAACTGCCTCTGGCCCACCAGGTCACACTAAGCACTGAAGTTAAATAAACAGAATTTTTTTATGACAAAGTCTTATGAAATCAACTGAACTCCTTTGTTTTCTTTCATCTCAGCAAGATTTCCTCTTACCCAGCCTGATATGATCTCCCAGCTGGAACAAGGAGAAGAGCTATGGGTCCCAGACCTCCAGGGCTCTGAGGAAAGAGAGATCCTGAGAGCTCCCCGCACAGGTGAGAAAACATTAAACCAACTCAGAATCTGTAAGTGCCTGAAGGAAACATCTGGTATGCCCAGCAAAGCACTTGGGAGGTCTCTCAGTTCATTATTGTCCCTAGCAGGGGTTGTATCCTCAGGATAAATATAGCTCATGGCTTCCTGTAGATCCTAGCAGACACCAGGCATTAGCTTCTTCCCTTCCCCCTGCGTATTTGGATAGGATGTGAAGGCTGAATTCATCCCCCTCCTCTGTCCTATTTAGGGGAAAAGTTTGGGGGAGTTCAGTTCCTGATTTTTATTTGACCTGTCTTCAGTGCCTGTTTTGGTTTGGTCTTCCCCTTTCCATCCCTGTTTTGAGGTTTCTGTCTCTATCGCAGCAGGTGATGCAATGACATGTGAGAAAGAGGAGCAGAATTATCAGCAGGGAAATGTTGAGCAAGTGGATAAACACAGAGCATTATCGCAAAGTTCGAAAAGGAATGTGTCCAGGAGTAATGAGGAGGGAAACTCTTTTGAGATTCAGCACAGACCAGAAAGAGAGCAAGGAAACCAGGCAGGGGAGAAATTGGGTAAATGTATTTCCTCTCGGGGAACTCAGAAGGTCCTCATGGAAACCACACCACAAGAGGAAATCCTTAGGCAAAAGAGAAAAAATACATGCACTAAGTGTGAGAAAGACTTCATTCACAGATCAAGCCTTTCTGTTCATCTGAGTATCCACACAGGGGAGAGGCCCTACGAATGCCGTGAGTGTGGGAAGACCTTCAATCGCAGCTCAGACCTTTCTAAACATCGGAGAATCCACACAGGGGACAGGCCCTACGAATTCAGTGATTGTGGGAAAACCTTCACTCACAGATCAACTCTTTCTGTGCATCAGAAAATCCACACAGATGAGAGGCCCTATGAATGCCGTGAGTGTAGGAAAAGCTTCATTCACAGATCAGCCCTTTCTAGACATCAGAGGATCCACACAGGTGAAACACCCTATGAATGCAGTGAGTGTGGGAAAAACTTCAATAACAGCTCAAACCTGATTATCCATCAAAGAATTCACACAGGGGAAAGGCCGTATAAATGTTGTGAGTGTGGGAAAACCTTCACTCGCAGATCAGGCCTTTCTCTTCATCAGAGAATCCACACAGATGAGAGGCCCTATGAATGCCGTGAGTGTGGGAAAAGCTTTATTACTAGCTCAGCCCTTTCTAGACATCAGAGGATCCACACAGGGGACAGGCCCTATGTATGCAGTGAGTGTGGGAAAACCTTCAATCCCAGCTCAAACCTTATTACCCATCAAAGAATTCACATAAGGGAGAGGCCGTATAAATGCTGTGAGTGTGGAAAATGCTTCACTCACAGATCAGCCCTTTCTGAGCATCAGAGAACCCACACCGAGGAGAGGCCCTATGAATGCCGTGAGTGTGCGAAAAGCTTCACTGATGGATCAGCCCTTTCTAGACATCAGAGGATCCACACAGGTGAAAGACCCTATGAATGCAGTGAGTGTGGGAAAACCTTCAATCGCAGCTGAAACCTTATTACCCATCAAAGAATTCACACTGGGGAGAGGCCGTATACATGCTGTGAGTGTGGAAAATGCTTCATTAAGAGTTCGGCCCTTTCTGAGCATCAGAGAATCCACACAGGGGAGAGGCCCTATAAATGCTGTGAGTGTGGGAAAACCTTCTCTTGGCTCTCAGTCCATGTTAGCCATCAGAGAATCTGCCACGGAGATCAACATTGTAACAATCTCTAGGGCTATCAAGACTTTCTTTTCTTTAACACTTTTCCTGATTCCCACATAGTAACTTTTAAAGCTCTTTGAACTGTTTGCAGCACCATTATCCCTCTGCTTGTCCAGATGAGTGGCCTATTTTTGCCTTTTGCAGTTCGCCCTCTTTTGAGATGGACCTATTTGTCCTTTCTATTTTCCCACAAGTAATTTGAGTGTGCCCTTCCTATGAGGAACCAGGGAACGTCACATTTGTACCATTCCTCCTATTGCAAAGTTATTGTTAGTCACCAATGATACAGATTGTATCATTGCCAGTTGTTCTCACGTTGCTCTGGGTTGTGCTGAAGAGCAGTTATATTGGGAATTTTTCAAATTAGATGTAAATGAAGAGGAGTAGGGGCAGGAAAAAAGTGTCATTTCAGCTTCCGTGACACTGGAAGGAGATGGGGTGACTCAAAGATTCCCTCCTTCTCCTTCACTGCAGAACTGTTACCTTTTGCCTGGGCCATGCAGAGTTTATGTTCATCACATTCTATCCATCCACTTCTCAAAGTGTCATGTGATGAAGCATTCTCTGTTGTCTGTGCTTGCAGATGATGTTTTTACTACTTTAATCCTATATCAGAATCGCTGTGACTGGAGATGAGTGTCAAAAGTCCTGGGAGGGGAATTCAAATGGATTCCAAATAGAGTGTGATCATTTAGAGTTTAAATCCCAGGTTCCATCTATTGTAAAGCCACTTCTGGGAAGAGGGCTGTTTTTCCCTTATTATGGGGATGCTAGAATACTAAAAAATTTGTAAATAACATAACTGACTATGGAGACAGGGATGAGGGAAGCAGGTTTGAATGGATCAGAGGACAATGTGGTGGGAGAATCTCTTGTCCCGGTTCTGAATAATCAGATGTAACCTGCTCCGGAATTTCACTTGACACTTTCTTTGTAATGTATTCTCTCTCTGTGATGTGGGTTTCTATCTTTCCTGAAGGCTGTGTTTGGTCACCCAATTGGATATTAGTTCATTTTGATAGGATGTAGCTCAGATTTATTGAAGAATTTAAGACAATGACCCTTTACTAAGTCCACATTTATGATTTCAGCTTTGCTTTTTCCCCATCCCTCCATGATGACATGGAGAAAGTTGAAGTGCAGTTCTATCAACAGGAGTGAACTCTCTAATTTACTGGACAGGCTAACAAAGAAACAGCATTGATTTAAAATCTCAACTCAGAAATGGTGAACAACAGCACAACCCCAACTAACTGAAGGAAGTGCATATGATCACAGTGTATTTCAGTTGTTTAAGGCAATATTGTCTCCGATGATCTGGGAAGAGAATTCCATGGTAAGTGATTTTGAACTAGGCAAAATGCTCATGTGTTTGGTTCCCAAAGCTTTTGTAACCCAGGTCCTACAGAAGATCTCTCCTAGCTAATCCTATGCTATGGGAAATGCAGCCGTTCATGACACAGATGTTGAGGAAATAGAAGTGGAGTTCTTGTCGAATTTATCCTTTGTAGGTTCTAAAGATTTGTATAAAATAAAACCAGTGTTGAAAATGTAATATCTTCAGAAAAATGCCCATTTTTTAATAGAATCTCCAGCTGTGGTAACTAACGAAGATTCTGATCCAGGCCTGTATCCAGTCCCTTTCCTGGACCTGTGCCACTGAATTAAAGAAAAACTAGGTATGTTTCAGGAAGCCATTCCTCATTAACACTGCTGAGATTTTAAGTGGTTTTGTAAAGGATTCTACTTCAGAGAAGTGTAAATTTCCCCTATCCAAGACCAAGGATTTGGAAAGAGCTGAGGTTGAAAGAGTCCACACCCAGTTCTTGGTTTCCACCCCAGTAAAGGAAGCTATGGTGACCCAAGGAAAATTGTTTGTACAACTCCACTTCCTACTTCAGTGTCCCTGATTACACTTCCAAAGTATGCCAGGGTTAGACTGAGAAGAGTCATCCTTCACTGTTTGGATGCAAAGAGAGAGTGCTTCATAGGACATTCCTTCCCTGTGGATCCCAAACTGGCTGCCTGGCTGGGTAACAAGGACTTTCAGGCTGTAGAAATGATGGTAACCAATGAGGCAACGAATTTGTCAGCCTCCAATTTCAGACTTCCGGATACTTGCATGTTGAGTCCTGATACTATGGCTTTGTGTCTGACGCTGTGGCTACATAATTAAGCTGATGTTGGCACAACTGCACCAATGTAGCTGCGCTGCTGTAGCACTGCTATTACAGATGCTCTAAGCCAATGGGAGAGATTTCTCCCATCGGACTTGATTAGTCCAGGCCCCGCAAGCAGCGGTGGCTTTGTTGGCAGGAGAAGCTCTCCTGCTCATGTAGCACTATCTACACAGGGGGTTAGGGCTGTGTAACTACGTTGCTCTGCTGTGTGGATTTTTCACACCCCTAAGCAATATAGTTATCCCGATAAATGTCTTTAGTGTAGACCAGAGAGGTTTCTCTTGTGCTTTATGCATTTACATTACTTCTCTACCTCCTCCTACTTTGAAAGATTAGAAAGTGTGAAAAGAGAGGTATTTTTCTCCATGATGCAAAGATTCCGACATAGAAGACCCCTTCTACCAACACGTATGGCAGAAGATCCTGAGATATATGAACTCACAGAAGTGGTTGGGTCCTACATTGGGACAAACCACAATAAGAACCAGGGTTCAGTTGTTGGCAATGGGGATTAAAAGAAAAGTAACATATGACAACAATTTGTGATCTTTGAATATGTTGTTGTTACCAATTAAAATGAAATTATAGGTGAAGTTATTGGTTAAAGAGTAAGAGACTGTGTGATAATCTGAATTATTTTGGAAAACTGAAAGTTGTCTTGTTTTTGTTAGTCATACAGGAAATGATGGCTAATCTTGAAAAGTTAATTTGATTTAATTTACCCTGGTTCCTCAACTGTTGCTACAGCTCTAGTACCCATCAATCCAAGGACTGAGAGAAATGGAGAGTTCCAACCATTGTCCTTTTAGTATCTTATTGTTCCTCTCTCTGTTTTTTGTGCTGGCCTTTCTCTTCTATCATTTTCTGCCTTTTTTTAGTTGATAACAGTTGGTATCCATCACTCACATTTGTTTGTTTAAATCTCTATCCGTTAAATAATTTTTTTGCTTGTTCAATAACTGTACTCAAGTGCTGCGTGAGATACTAGTTTTACTGTGGACCCTTGCTACTGTATCTTGGGATACTTCAGTAAGAGAGGTTCTGGGATTTCACCAAATATCTGGTGGACACACTGAAGGAACTCAGGGGTTAGGGTGGCTGCTGTAACTCAGAGGAGGGTCCTTGAGTTCCAGCAGGCTGGTGAGTTTGGTCACTAACATCCAGCTGCCAAATGCAAAACTCCCTCTTCCTTGTGGCAGGTGGCAACAAGGAGACTCACAGTCCTCAGTATCCTGAGAAAGGTCACAGTGTGTCTCTATGTTGATCCACCTGTCAAATTCGCACAGGGAAAGCTCCCAATAGCACAAAAGTCTGCCCTATGAAATCATGGAACTTATGCTCTTCACTCTGTGAAAGCATGTAAAGAATCCAAGCGCTGGAGGACAGGGTTTGGGTCCAGAGTGACCTAGAGAAATTGGAGGATTGGGCCAAAAGAAATCTGAGGAAGTTCAACAAGGAGAAGTGCAGAGTCCTGCACTTAGGATGGAAGAATCATATGCACTGCCACAGGCTGGGGACTGACTGAGTGAGGGGGGATTTGATAGCAGCCTTCCACTACCTGAAAGAGCAGGATTGTGGACTCTCTCCTAGCCACTTTTGTTGGGCTGGGCAGGCAGCCTGGAAGCCTTTCTAGAAGAGAATTGGGAACTGAGTTAGAAAAACCAATGTGGAAACCAGAACCTCAGGTTTAGACTCATTTGTTTATAATATTAAATCTTCAATTCTAGTGTCACGGTCAATACAATTGCTTCTGCCTGATAGTTGCCCAAAGGGAAACTTAACTTCTCTGCAAAGGGAGTGGAGAGAAAACACTTTTCAGAGGCCAAGAGAGACAAGGCGAGTGAGGGTAAGAGCTTGTAGAGGACCAACCTCTGTTGGAGAAAGAGACAAGCTTTAGAGCTAACCCAGCACCCTGCTTCAGTTTTGTGTAGCCTGAAAGGTCGTCTCTTTCCTAAACAGCAGTTAGAACATAAGAACAGCCATACTGAGTCAGACCAGTTCATCTAGCCCACTGTCCAGTCTTCTGAAAATGACCAATGTCAGGCGCCCCCCAGAGGACCCATGGGACCAACATGGATACAACAACACTGCAACCAAGGTTAAAAGTCAATGCATGTGGGAGAAGCATCTTGTGTTTCATTCCTTATGTGCAAGGCCCATTGTGTTGCCATCTCCTTTTCTTTCTTTCTGTTAAAAGCTTTGGTGTTTTGCACAGAAACATTATTTCCCCAGCAGAGACCCAGGAGTGGTGGCTGCATTCCGGTACCAAACAGTCACTAGAAGGGGGCAGACAAAGGCCTTTAGGACGAGGCATCCCTCACTGTCAAAAAATCATCTCGCTCCTGCAGGTGACCGGCAGCCTGAATTTGTTCCTTATCCTCCCAGAGTCTGGGGGGCTGGAATCAGAACTACCCAGCCCCTCCATATGTAGCAGGAACAAACATAAACCTTGTCTTTAAAACAAGCTGTTCCCTTCCTTCTCAGGGAAGATTTTTCTATGAGTGAAGTTGAGTTTCAGTTCCCCTCTCCTGGGGTGGGGCCAGCTCCCAATGAGCTCTGATTTCACCTTTGCCCCTTTCAGTCACTCTGGGATCCGAACTCTGCTCCCTGCCGTCAGGCAACTTTCAGCCCATCCACCCTGCTCATTAATTCCATGGTCATCTATCACCCCCTTTGCCAGCACACAGAGCCTGCAGGAAAGCTGCTCATACTAGATGCATTGGTGCTATAGTGTTGTGCATAGGTGCTGTCCAAACAGTTGATCTGGGTTTGAGTCCCAGCCAGTGCAATAATGGCTTTTTGTCTTCTGTCTCCTCGTCTGGAAGTGGTTTAATTTCAGTCACATTGTGTTACAATCACATCCATAGAATGAGACAATAAGTGTGTAAAAGTCCAGCAGGTCATACACGATGGAGGCACACAAGGGGCTGGAATGTTTTCATCTGAGAAAGACAGAACACTTGGAAACCTGCATCTCCCATCCCCTGGCCTTCCGTGTTATGATTCCAGCTGTGTGAGCTGTTTGTATGATGTTCTGGCATGATGGGGAAATAAAGTATTGAGTCAGTTTTTGCTCCTGCAGATTCCTTTGCAGTTACAATTATAATGACATGAACAAAAGGGAGGCAAAATAAAAATAATCCCCAAATTGCAATACAGGTGGGGAAAGAGAAGATCACGGTTAAGCCAAATACATCAAAATAAAAATACTAAAAGGGAAAGGGGGAAGAGATCAGGTCTGTGGAGATCCCCTTGATATTTGAACTCACATTGTTAGAATCAAAGTTCAGACTTGACACTGGAAAACCTGCAACTACCTGTCTCTCTGAACACCTGTGATGAACAAGATCGAGTTGGGACACCGGTTCTGCTTCAATCATGTATTGTCTCTCTGTTCTCTCTTTCTTCTCCCCGCAATTCCTCGTATCCAATGTCTCTGCCTTTCTCCTCTTGTTCCCTCTCCCCCTGCCCTTTCCCAGTGGCAGCGACTCACAGGGCTTCTCCCCTGGTAGCTGGTGCTCATTATCAATCAAATAAATCAAAACACTTTCACCAGCAAGTGGATTTAGCCCAGGACCCTCAGAGTCAGCAGCTGTTATACCCCCACTGAGCTCTCTGGTCAGGTGTCCTAGCACTGGAAGCCTCCTGTGTAGATTCTAAAATAGCGTTTTTGCAGCAGGGGGCTGAAATATTGGACTGGACATTGTAGCTCCACCGTTATTTTATTGAATTGCTTCAAAACAGCAAGTATAGAAAGTCTCCTAAGTGTCAGGCTCTCTGCCATGGAAACAGCTGCCCCTGCTCTCCAGGAGTCTGTGTGTTCCACCCAGCAACGTACAAACCTGCTCCGAGCTGAATGGGGGTCAGACAGTGATGGTAACGCAAATCTTCAGACAATTAACCCAAGTCCCTTCCTTTCTTGAACCCAGGACGTGCCAGTCACTTGTTAGCCATGGCGTTATCTTCATCTTCAAATACCTCTCAGGACATTTCACAGAGAGAGTGGAACCGCCCCCCCACCGCATGGCTCCCTGTTGAGGCATTGTACCGTACCTGCCCCTGGACACTGTCTGGTTTTATACTCCTAGAGCTTTTTCTCTTCAAACCCCTTATCCCAATCTCTGGGCCACCGCCACATTTCAGAGTTTAGAATTTACTCTCATCACCCTCGTATGGCACTTTCCATGTGAATGAGACAAAGCAATGGGGGAAGCTCTGTGGCTAATGAAAACCGGTGTGTTGGGTGAGGCCTGAACTCATAACCCCAGCAGTGCGCCTCCCTCACTAACCAGTTGTATCCCTGCAGGTGCTTCATACACAAGCCTGGGAAGTAGGCAGTTACCTGTGTCTGTGATTAACAAAGTTGGTGGCTAATTGAAAGGCTGATGGTTCAAACCCAGGTGAAGATAGAGGTGTTTTGCTTTTTTGTGAAGAGAATCCAGTACATTTTAACAGGCAGGAAAATGCCTCAATTCTGGCCTAGCCTCATTGGGCAAGCATAAGGAGCAGTTTCACCAGATGTGTTGGTGGTATAGGGGTGAGCATAGCTGCCTTTTGAGCAGTTGACCTAGGTTCAATTCCCAGTCACCACGCTGAGGTGCTGTTTTCTCAGCTGGAAACTAGTTTAATTTCCGTCACATTGTATCAGTTTATCAATGGAATGAGAGAATCAATGTCCTGCAGGTCATTAAACACCCAGTGAAGGAAGAAAGGGGCAGGACTATACAGTGAGCAGGTGGAGTCACCCTGGTATTACAATGTTTGGGTTTTTTTTTCCCTTACTTCCCTCTCCCTTTTAGACTCAGAGCATTTAAGGTTAGAAGGGACCAGTGTGATCATCTAGTCTGACCTGCTGCACCTTGCGGGCCAAAAGAGCCCACTCACCCACTCCTGTAATAGACCTGAGAGGGGAGGCAGCTCTGTGCTCTGCCCCTACTCCAGGCAGCGCATGGAGGCCCTCTGCCCCCCTCCCACAATGGGTGTGCAGAGATGTGCCAGCAGCACTAAGATGGCTCCCTGCCCACTCTGTCTTTGTCCCTCCGTGCCGCTTCCAGAAGTGTCTGGCATTTCCCAGCATCCCCTGGGGTAGGGGGAGTGTCTCCATGTGCTGCCTCTGCCCCGAGAACCAACTCCACAGCTCCCATTGGCCAGGAACTGCAGCCAATGGGAGCTCTGGGGGCCGCACCTGCAGGTAGCGGCACATGGAGACTCACTGTCCCCGCTGACCTGAGAGCTGCTGTCACAGGGTTGTGTGTACTGGTCACTTCGGGAGTTGCAGTGCCCGGGGTAAGCACCACCCCCTCCTGCACCCCAACCCCAAAGCAGAAAGCCCGCACCCCGCACCCAAATTTCCTCCCAGAGCTTTGCTTGTCTTCCTTTCACCCAGAACCATCCTTCCTCTCCTGGGTTGCAAGTAGCCATCCTTAGGAAGCCACGAGGCAGGCACAGGATCCTACCTCCCAGCAGCCAACTGCACCTCCCCAGGCTTTGCAGAACGAATGGTGGCGCTCTACTAACCCCACTTAGCCGCACTGAGGGGCTTAGCTTCTGCTCTGCCTTCCTCAGCTCGACTTTCCTCTTTTGCCCCATTCTTGCCTCACTTCCTCCTTTGGCAAGTCACACAAAGGAGGCCAGCAGGAAGAGCTAGTCTCCACCAGCCAACCTCCCAGGGCAGAGGAGACCAAGCCACAAGGCTCCAAAAGGTGACTGACCCAGATCCTCTAGCTTTCCTCTGCTGATGCCAAGGCTCTTTCTCTGCTCATTTCCCCAGCCTCTGTCCTGCAGGGGTTTGGTTTATCACAGGTACATGCCAGTGGCAGCAGTAGGAACTTTGCTAGACAGCCAGGGAAGCTGGGAAAACTAAGCAATTTTGTTTCTGCCTGGTTTTGAACCAAGGACCTTTTGCATGTTAGGCAAACGTGATAACTACTACACTACAGAAACTCTGTCAGAGAACTCTGCCCCTCCCTTCATAAGAGTATAAGAATGGCTATACTGGGTCAGACCAAAGGTCCATCCAGCCCAGTGTCCTGTCTGCCAACAGTGGCCAATGCCAGGTGCCCCAGAGGGCGTGAACCTAACAGGCAATGATCAAGTGATCTCTCTCCTGCCATCCATCTCCATTCTCTGACAAGCAGAGGCTAGGGACACCATTCCTTACCCATCCTGGCTAATAGTCATTCATGACTTAACCTCCATTAATTTATCTAGTTCTCTTTTAAACCCTCTTATAGTCCTAGCCTTCACAACCTCCTCAGGCAAGGAGTTCAACATGTTGACTGTGCACTGTGTGAAGAAGAACTTCCTTTTATTTGTTTAAAACCTGCTGTGCATTAATTTCATTTGGTGGCCCCTAGTTCTTATATTATGGGAACAAGTAAATAATTTTTCCTTATTCACTTTCTCCTCATCATTCATGATTTTATATACCTTTATCATATCCACCCTTAGTCTCCTCTTTTCAAAAATGAAAAGTCCTAGTCTCTTTAATCTCTCCTCATATGGGACCCATTCCAAACCCTAATCATTTTAGTTGCCCTTCTCTGAACCTTTTCTAGTGCCTGTATATCTTTTTTGAAATGAGGAGACCACATCTATACGCAGTATTCAAGATGTGGGTGTACCATGGATTTATATAAGGGCAAATATTCTCTGTCTTATTCTCTATCCCTTTTTAAATGATTCCTAACATCCTGTTTGCTTTTTTGACTGCTTCTGAACACTGCATGGTCGTCTTCAGAGAACTATCCACGACGACTCCAAGATATCTTTCCTGATTAACTGTAACTAAATTAGCCCCCATCATATTGTATGTATAGTTGGGGTTATTTTTCCCAATGTGCATTACTTTACATTTATCCACATTACATCTCATTTGCCATTTTTTTGCTCAATCACTTAGTTTTGTGAGGTCTCTTTGAAAATCTTTCACAGTCTGCGTTGGTCTTAACTATCTTGAGCAGTTTAGTATCATCTGCAAACTTTGCCACCTCACTGTTTACCCCTTTCTCCAGATCATTTATGACTAAGTTGAATAGGATTGGTCCTAGGACTCACCATTGGGGAACACCACTAGTCACCCCTCTCCATTCTGAACACACCGATGGGCGAACCTGGAGAAAGTGATGGCAGCCCTTCGATGGGTCAGCTGGCAGAGCAAAGGACTGGAGCCGGAACTCAGGAAGTCATCCTTATGTTGTCCTTCTGACTCCAGCTTGAAGGAGAGCTTCTTTTTCTTCCCCTTGCTGAGAAAGAGCAGGAGAAGTAAGAAAGATCAGGTGAGTCAACTCTTGCTTGGGAGCCACCCACTGAAAATGTAAAAACCAAAAAGTAAAGCCATAAAAGACTTCAAAGCCCACCAGGCCCAACCTCTCTTCTAATATGGCAGAAAAGCCACACGTCTCCTGTCTAGGTAGGGATATCCTATTGCCCCACAAGAAGTGGAAGGTCATCATGTTCAGCCTCAGCAGTACTCATGGAGCAGGGGGAAATACATGGCTGAGGAAATTCCCTGTAGCCGAAAGATAGGTCTTGAGCATCACAGCTTTGTAGGTAATTACAAGGTCTACTTACGCCACCGGCTGAGCCATTCCTCACAGGCCAGCAACTGCTTCTCCCAGTTTGCGTTCCTCACCATGTACCCAACTAAATGCTAGAAGGCCCAGCTCATCAACCTGCCCACTCTTGCAGCCCTCCTCTTCCACCCTGACTGATAGGGAGGAGTATTAAGCCTCCCTCCCTTAGGCTTTTCAGCATTCCTGGAGAACACCAACACCGCCCAAGTGACTTTGGGCCAGTTGGTCAACCAATAGGGCTGCCTCCTAGGCCAGGCTGCAGCCCAGCTTCAGGACTCAGAGGAAATGGAGCTCCCATCCCTACCTACAGGACTCCAAGCACGACCAGCCTTCTGGATCAAACATCCCCTCTTGTGCTCAAGTCACAACAGCTAGCAGGCAAAAGGCAGGCTTTCATATCATTTGAGAGAGCAAGACAGAGCCTTGGAAGACCCAGCAGGATTAGGTCGCACAGGAATTGTCCTCAGATCCTACTGAGACTTCAACTCAGATTGCAGGATTCAAAGTCCTGAGGGCTGCTCTTGCACCATGGGACCAATAGGGAACCTCCAGATCTCTGCTGAGTTCTGGTGTGGATGACCCTGCGGGCGCAGCCCTGCATTTGCTCACCAAGTTGGCATGTAACAGTTTGCTGCAACTCCCAGAGGCCTTTCTTAATCCAGACTGAGAGGCCAGTGGCCATGTGAGGAAATTGCCCCTTCCATCCTAGGCAGTACATGGGCCTTTCTAGGAAAGACCAAGTCCTGGAGGAAAAATGACTATTGTGAAATAACATCCTGAGGAGATGCCTTTTTCAGTTGTTGGAGGAGTACCATATGGGGAAATGCTCCCTTTTCACCTGATGAGGGATTTGAACCCTGGACCCTCAGATTAAAAGTCTGATGCTCTACCAACTGAGCTAGCCAGGCTCATAGGAAAAAAGGGCAAGTTTGATGCAGAAGAGAAACTAGTCAAGAAAAAGAGGGCAGAAAATTTGCTACTCTTGCTTCTTTAGCAGCCCTAAGCCCATCTTGCTTCTCCATGTGGCACCCAGAGACATTCTTCTTTTTTAGTTAAATATCAGATCCAGGAGAAAACACAGTTATACAAAGCAAAATAAAATTGACCTGTCTCATGCAGTGCTACATTGACCTCTATTCAGACTGAGCCTAAGGGAGGGCCTTGCTTTGGGATCAAACATGCCCTCTTGTGCGAGTCACAACAGCTAGCAGGCAAGAGACAGGCTACCACGTCATTGGAGAGAGCAAGAGGAAGCGTTGGAAATCCCAGAATAATTAGCTGACAATGAAAGGACCCCACAATTCTACAGGGGCTTGAACTTTGATTTCAGGATTCACAGCTTTGAATACCAGCCCTTACACCATGGAACCAGCAGGGGACCTATCAAGAGAGTTTGACTTCTGGCATGAAAGACTCTGTGGGGACAATTTTTTCTCTCAGGGAATACCCAGTGGGAATATGCCTTCCTGGCCAGCCCTACATTTGCTCAAAAAATCAGCACACAGCACTTTGTTGCAGGCCCAGAGGCCTTTCTTCCTCCAGACTGTAATGCCAGTGGACAGGTAAGGAAGTAGCACTTTCAGTCCCAAGCAGTAAAGAGCCCTTCCTAGGAAAGGCCAAGTTCTGAAAAGGGAAAAATGAAGTCAAAGAGCGTTCTCAAGAGATGCCTTCTGAAAATCTTGGGGAATTGTCCTTCTACCTGACCAGGGACTTGAACCTTGGACCCTCAGATTAAAAGTCTGATGCTTTACCAACTGAGCAAATTTGATGCTGAAGGAAAACTGCTCAGAAAATGAGGGCAGAAAACAATACAGAAAACCTGATGCTTTCACTCTCTTAGCAGTCCTAGCCCCAGCCTGCTCCTCCATCCGGCGCCCTGAGTGAGGCCTTATTCTTTTTTTAGTTAAATAGCAAATCCAGGAGAAAACACAGTTATACAAAGCAAAACGAAATCACAAACAGAAATGTCATTGGAAATACAAAAATTAAAAAGGAAAACGCAATTCCCATCACTTTATCATGTCTGGGCCATTCCTGTATCGAGAGCACCTGCTAAGGGCCCTGTGTGCTTACGAGAAACCTGGAGAAACTTATACCACAGCCTGAACAAGAAACTCAACTGCTCCCAGGTGCTGCAGTAAAACCCTTTCCCTGCTATGACGTTGCACTCCATATGATTTTATTAAAATATGCTAATGAGTGTGAATATAATGTAACTGAAATATGCTTTATGCATGTAAGGTAGCATTACAAAGTTTATAATCGACTGTGTGTGTTCATCGTATGTGTATGAACCGATCATTCTTGTATCTGAAACTAGAAATATGAACAATAACTCTGAGGTCTTGTTGTAATGATGCAAAGTGTGGGCCACTAATAGTGGTTTGGACTCTTGATGGCTCCCATTAACCAGGACAATTGACTGTAGGTGGCTCTGTCCTGCACCATCTGTGAGTCAGGCCAGGAAGAATGAAGGCTTGGGGTCTCACAGGACATGTGAGCATGTCACCTGGTACAGGAATCCATCTTAAACCTGGGGCTTTTCCCCAGGAGAGAGACAAAAGATTCCTGCCTTGTACCAAAGTTATATAAGGGGGTAGAACAGAAGAAAGGTGGCTGCAGTCATAAGAAATCCCCTAGCTACCACCTGAGCTGGAACAAGGATTACGCCAGGTGAAAAGATTGGGCCCAGACTAGAAATAAGCCTAGTCTGCAAAAGAAGCTTATTGGAAGATCTCTGAGGGTGAGATTTTATCTGTATTGAGTTTCATATTGTATTAGGTTTAGACTTGCATGTTTTTGATATATTTTGCTCTATGGAGAATACAAACTCTATAGAGAAGGAAAAGTTAATGCCTTAGAAGATTCTGTGTGTGTGTGTGTTAGATGGATGCGAAGGTGTCTAGAAAACACTGTCCTGTAGTCTCTTTTCTCTGATTTCCTTTAGAAAATTTGAAGCAGGGAGCAAAAACCATTGTCTTCTGAGAGGTTTGAACTCAAAGCCTTCAAATTATGAGACTGAGACACTACCAGCTGTGCTAAGAAGGCTTGGAAAAGATTTAGACTCAATGCATATAGAATCCTTCTGCAGCTGTGACCGAGCCAGGGGTGCACTGGAAGAAGCAGGGGGATATGGTGCCCAGACACCTTTCCTGGCAGCTAATAGATCAATTTTCCCTGACAGTGAACAATCTACTGGAATTCATGGCAGCAGAGGGTGGATATTTCCAAGCTGAGCATCAGCTTCCACATTTCAGAACTTATTCTCCTTTTCCTAGTAGGGTACTTTCCATGTGAATTGGGCAAAACAAGTTGGGGAAGCTACAGGGGTAATAGAAACCAGTATTTAAGGTAAGACTTGAACTCATAAGCCCAGCAGTAGTCCCTTTTGCACTAACCAGTAGCACCACGGCAGTTGCTTCTTAGGCAAAGCTAGGAAGCAGGCAATTATCAGTCTCTGTGGTTCACACCTTTGCCTGGTAATTGAAAGGCTGCTGGTTCATACCTAACTAAAGATGCGACTTTTCAGCCATGAGACTCCAGGATATTTTAACAGGAAGAAAATCTCCTCATTTCTGGTTTAGCCCCATTTGACCCCTTCTGCCTGTCTTCTCCCCCACACCATCTCTTTCCTTCCCCATTGGGGCCATACAGAGAGGAGCCCCAGTCACTGAGAAGTTCCCTTTTCTCCTTCACAGAGGGCTTTAACGCCCCTTATCTCACTCAGGCTCACAACCACCCAGAGTTCAAGAACTGTCCCTGTTCCCATTGGACAGATGAGGGGAGCCTGAGGTCCAGAGAAGGGAAGTGACTTACCCAAGGACCTACAAAGCAAAGCGGTGGCAGAGCCAGAAAGAAAAGCCACCAGTTCCGACTCCTGTTCTAATGGACAACAAACCCCCCAGAGGCAGGGATAGAGCCCAGGAATCGAGATGGTGGGGAAATGTCATTCAAACTGTTTCTGTCAGAAAATCCCATTCAGACTAAACCAGTTTGTTTCTCGAAATCATAACAAGTGGGATAAAAGTTCTTTGCAAAAATATTTTGTTGCAAAACAAAAGCATCTCCTGTCTGTCACAGTGTGTTAAATTGTCTTGTCACACACAAAGAGGAGACACTTAGATCTCAAACATTAGATAAGATGCTTCAGTCTGAGCTAAGTCATTGCTGCTCTTAACAATTTCAAAATAAAAACATACAAATCAAATAGACTATTTCAGCTATTCTATTATGTGTTAATCTGCTCTGAGTAAACGTAATAGGACACCTCATACTATGCCCTACTCCGAGTGACACTCTCAAATGGATCCCCATCCTCCACCCACTGTGAGGTAGGTAGGAGCAGATCATTATTATCTCTACTTGAAAAAGGGAGAAGGTAAGGCTGAAAAAGGAGAATGGACTTGTCTTATGTCACACAGCAAGTCAGTGGCAGAGTTGGGAATTGGACCCAAGAGCCCTGATTTTCAAACTAACCATCGGAACTTGAATTTCAGACATTGAATGACCTGAATAAAGTGCTCTCAGATGAGCTCCAGACCAACAACAGTGCACAGTAATTATTCAGCAAGTATTTGAGGAGAACTGCAATGAACTGCTCAGAATCATGAACTGCTCAGAGACAATTAATGCAGAGAAGCAGCAAAATTTGTCAAACATAGAACTGGTTCTGACTTATTTCCTTGATCTTAAAAGAGAACAACAAGGACCTGAGTCTGCTCCCTGCCAATCAGGGTAGAGCCTGAGGAGGGAAGGCTGAGGGTTCTCACCAGAGAGCACAAAGGATGGGCCAGGTCACCAGTGGGGATCACTGTCAGAGCACTATTTCAGCCCCACAGTTTTGGATGGACCACCCACAGTGGGAGCTGCAGAGCATTCCACTGCAACACACACACAAACACACACACAGACACACACACACACACACTGGTGTTGGAGGGGAACAGGAGAAAGGACAAAAGAAGCAAGAGACAAAGAGAAAGGAGGGAGGGATGGATGGAGGGAAAGGTGAAACTAAAAGGACAAACCCTAATGTCCCCAGTGATTCGAAGGGACAAAATCCCAGGCGTGGAATAAAATTCTGCCTCCTTAAGCTCGTGTTTTCAATGCCTAGAATTCAACTCTCACCAGATGGATCAGACTGAACAGGTTTCAGACCTCCAGGAAGCTCTTGCCTTTTAAACAGGGATGGCTGTTTTCTAGTAAAATCACTACAAGGGAAGGAGAAAACTCGAAAGAGGTTCCTCCTGGCACTCACATCCGTGAACCCGAATACTCTGTCAGTCCTCAAGGAGACCTGGAGAAGGAGACTTGCTGAAGCAAAGCCACAGGGGTCTCTGAGGTTTCCCTGGCCCCTCGCCTCTGTCCTGCCTGGATGATGTCAGCATCTCTCTGTGAGGTCACCACCTCCCCACCACCTTTGACCGATAGTCTGAGGTGCTGAAAAAGGCCTTTGTGATGTCACTGCCACACCCCTCCCTTGCTGTGTTAATGTTCTGCCCCTGGCCAGGCTCTTTGCAGGTTTAAGCTACTCCCTGTGGATCACCCCACTCAAGGAGCATTCGTTCTAGGAAGCAAGCCGGCTAGACAGGAAAATATCAGACGCTGCTGCCAATGCTACACTCAGTTTTTCAGAAATTAGTCGACTTTATGGCCAGAAGAGACCATTAGAGCTTCTAATCTGACTCCCTGCATATCGCAGGCCTCCTGTATGACACAAGAGCTACTTTGGGGGCAAACACATTCCAGAAAGGCATCTAGTCTTCATTAAATGACATCAGGAGATGGCAAATCCACCACTTTCCTTGGTAGCCTGTTCCTGTGGTGAATCATCCTCGCTGTTGAATATTTGTGCCTTAGTTGTAATATGAATTTGTCTCTTTTTACCTTCCAGCCGTTGGGTCTTGTTATGCCTTTCTCAGCTCAATTAAAAAGCCCTCTAACACCCAATATTTTCTCTCCATTAAGGCCCTTCAACACTTCAGTGAAGTCACCTTTCAATCTTCTTTTGATAAGCTAAACAGACTGAGCTCTTTCAATAGCTTACTAGAAGGCATTTTTCTCCAGCCCTCAGAACATTTGGTGGGTTTTTGCTGCCCCAGCTCCAATTTCACCTCATCGTTTTCAATCGAGGACACCAAAACTGGAGGCAGCATTCCAATATCAGTCTCACTGATACCATGTCACCTCTTGGGACATTAATGACTTAATCTGTAACTGTATAGATCACCATTGCGACCACTGTTCTATATTTGCAGCCAATATTATAGAAAAGTTGCCACGTAAGGGGTCTGTGAAGAGGTTCTGATTGGCTGATTATAATGATGCTATCTCTAGATGTGTATCATTTTTGTAGTTGACGTTATGAATATTGGTTCTATGCTGTCCATATTTCTAACTCATGCTCTGCTTCTAGGGAACACTCAAGACAAGTTGGTGGCAGTTCTGCCTAGCCTGCTTGATGGCCCACTAAGGACCATCAGTTATACAATCGACCCATTGAGAGAAGGCAGATACACCTTGTGACTCATCAAGGTATGCAGGGACCTGCCTGTGGACAGAACTCAAAGGTTTTTCTATGCCACGTGCTGGATAGAGTGTCCTTGGGACAAAGAAAGCAAAGACCACGTGGCAAGAGACTATAAAAGGCTGATGCCTCATCTCCATCTTGTCTTCAGTCCTGCTTCATACCTCTGGAGGGACTTTGCTACAAACAAGCTTCAGCTCTGTACAAAGGACTGAATGCCCCATCCCAGTTGTGGATGGACTCCAGAGACTTGATTTGAATCTGCAGTTTATTCCATAGGTGCTACAGGCCTGAACCAAGAGCTTTGCCATTACTTCATGTGAAGGATTAAAAATCTATTTGCTCTTTATGTAGCAACCTGGTGCATGGATTGTGCCAGCTCTTTTCCAGACTCAAAGTCCAGAGTATGGTCAAGGACCAGAGGCCTAGCAAATAGTGATAAGCTAAGAGAAAGCTGGGATAAACAGAAAGCCTTGCTTGCTAAGATAGGCCAGGTCAGCAAATTGCCAGGTGTTGGAGCTAAGAACTAAAGAATTGTGTCTTATTCAGAGATGCAGATTGAACAAAGAATCCCTGTTCCTATTGTGTTTGTTTCTTCTGTAGGGAGACGTTCTTCCCACAGATCCAGTCTTGAGTTTATGAAAAGTTGTCACATGTCAGTATAAGATATGTCATCCTTCCACGTCCCTTCCCACGGACCAATGCCTGCCTTTAGACACATAGAAAATCTTTATTGCCATATACTTTCAATGTTTCTTTGCTTTAACCCCTAGGAATGTACCTGTTGGACAATCAAAAGAGTTGCTCCATTCCTATGGACCCCAAATCAGAATTCAACATAGATATTTTATACTAACAACATTTTATCAAAGTATTAATGAAATGTTAACTTGCTAACTTGAGACCATGGGTGGAGACATTATGTAATCTGTTAACTATTGGCTAATGTGCTTATCTTGTCTTGCTGCAAAACCTATCGTGGGGTGTGGAACTGCCTACCCCGTCACTTTCCCCTGCTTGTGAAAAATCTATATATTCTATTGTAATTAATTAATTAACAATGTCTCTGAGCCTAATAAGCAAGGTGACACTCCGCCAGCACTGTGTGCAATAAACTCCTATTTTTGACCTCTACATGGTGTAGATTTGTGTCTTTCTCGGACTTCTCTGAATAAAGAGAAGATTCAGGATCCAGCCTGGCTGAATGTGTGTCCTCTCCTCACAGCTTGGTGATCTTTTGAAGAAATGGAGAAGACTGCCTTTGCCTAGCTGTACATTGCTTGCAAAAGAAACAGGTCTTTTTGGTGACAAGTGTTGAAAGGAGGCACTAGACAAATGTGGAGACAGGAAAAATGTCCCCCAACTGAACTGGCATCTGTGGATGCTGAAGTCACAACATAGAACACTAAACATTATTTGAGAACGGCTGGTGTCTGAAGAGTCTCTAACAAGGCCTCTTCCCCCCAGCAGAGGCCTCTCTGCGCACAGAACTCCTGGTAGCGTGATGGCTGCAGGCAGTGGAGAAATCTATTTTGGCATCTCTTTGCCTGTTTTGTGGTCAGCATCTGCAGTGGCTGTTAAAAGGTCTCTAGATAGTGATCTTTGGGAAGAGCTGGCTGAAGAGCCTTCCTACTAACCAGGAGAGCCTGGCTTGGCCTGCCAGTTCTTCCTTGCTGAACCTAGTGTGTCTGTTGGCTCCTTTTTTGTATCTCTTTTAAAAAAAAGTAAAGACCCGTCAGCAGAATCCTTCTAAGTGCTTGTTCAAGACAGAGAGAGCCTTCCTTGCGGCTAAGTTTTGGTGCCATGGGGCATGCCTCATTGCTGTGGTGCCTCTTGTTGGCCATCCTGGTAATAAGTTCTGGTTCACCAGTGTGCCTTCATCTAGTGGCATCTGGCTGCATCTGTTTTATCATTAGGACCCATGGCTCTCTCAGGACTTCAGTGTCCTCTTATGGACACAGCCCTCTGGCTGTGCCCCACTCAGTTCTCTCCCCCCTTCCCGGGGGCAGCTGTTCTCTACCCAGACACTTGCCTCAGTCGCTGGCTGCAGTCCAGGGTGTAGCCACTTGTGTCAGCCACTACGGAGGCAAAAGTCGTGAACGTCCAACCCTACATCTGTTTCCCTGGACCACTTTCCCACAGCCCCAGCACCTTCCTCTGCATTTGTATTAGGGCCTCAGTCTGGCAGTATTCGGCCAGAAGGTCACTCATGCTCCCCTTACCCACCCAGCACTACTCTGATCATGGTGTCCACCCTTCCCCTTCCCCTTCCTCAGTCCCAGCCCCAGCCCCAGCCCCAGCCAAACCTCCCTCCTCAAACTTCAAGCAGTGACTAACTCTTGCTGTGCTGAGCAGCCCTTTATATATGGGCTGCTCCAGCAAGCCTTCTCCTGATTGGCTATCCCAATAAGCCCTTTCCTGATAGGCCGGGTTCTGCGCAGCCTCTGCAAGGCTGCCTTAATCTTTCTCCTGCTTGGTTGGGGGCAGACACCTCCCCACACTTGGAAAATGGCAAATGAGAAGTTTAGAGCTGGTGGAAAGGTTACCATGACTGAGAACTGAGCCGAGGTTGCTGCGACTGAAACACAGATCACTAACCACTATATGTTCACAGTGGCTGGCGGGAGAAGCACAAGTTAGAAGCCCTCTGTCATCTCAGCTGTGGTTTTCTGTGCATGCAGAGACAGACACCTCAAGGTCTGCAGGTCTTGAGGGAAATGTGGAACGTCTGTACTTTAGAATTTGCAGGTGTTGTCCTGGGCCATCAACTGGAACAGTTGCAAACACTTTCTTAAGGCAAGCACCATGGCTTAGCTGGCTAAAACACCTGTTTCCTGAACAGGAGATCCTGGTTTCAACTCCCAGTGTTGCTTTCATGTATGGCTTTTGTCTCCTCTGCTCACATTTTCCTGTGTCTTCCTAGGAAACAGAAGAGACCTCCCTTGGTAGCCAAGTCATTGCTTGCTAAGGAAAAGGCTTCTTTGTAGAGAAGCATTGGAAAGAATCAAATCACAAGCCTGGAGTTGATGAAAAGGCTGCTGTGGCTGGCATTAGCATGGTGGTTGCTTTGACTGCAATAGCTGCAACGTGAGAGCCTGCGCCACACGTCCTTGTGATTCACTGGGGATGTGCACACACAGATGTCATGTCACCTTCCTTTAGATAGTCACTGATAAAAAATGGAGCAGTTGGGAGAAAAGTCCCAGAGAGTGGCGCCGTGGCTAAGCTGGCTGACTCACCTGCCAGGTAAAGTGGAGGTTAGAGATGCAGCACCCAGTGGTGCCTTGCCAAATGTGTCTGCTCTTCCCATCTTTTGGTCAATCTTCTGAGGAAACAGAGAAGACTGCCTCTGCCTTGCAATGCAAATACTTTCAAAAGAAACCGGTCGTTTTTTCTGACCAGTGTTGGAAGGAGGCACCTAAGAAATGTGGAAACAAGGAAAAGGTAATCGTAACTCAACTTGCATCCATGGCTCTTGGGGCCACAACGCAGAGCACTAAGCACTGTATGACCACAGCAAAATCTAAACTTTACACCTTATTACACTAGGCAGTAGTTAGGTCAAGCATTTTTCTCACCCCACTGGATGTTACCCTCCTCAATACATAGAATTCCCCCCTTCATTTTCTCAGGATTCCTGCTGCTTCCAATATAGGTGGGGGAGGAGAAAGGCAAAAACATGATGCCACAGTCTCCTACTTTATAGCCTTAGTTCAAGTGTCTAGAAGACACTTGCCCAGACGTGTCCGGGTGGGCTCTGCTGAGTCACTAGGTTGGGGAATCCTCCTGGTGTGGTCTTGTGCAACTGACTCATAGACTTGAGCAGTCCCCACAGTCTTGTGTTTGGGCATCTGTCATTGAATTGGAAATCCCTTAATTACAATTCCTCTGCTGATTCATGGTTGTTGAACTCCCTCCTTGGCAGGGGTCACTAGCAAAATTATATCATATTTCAGTAACAACCATACAGCAAAATGCATAACTTCATACACCCTCATGCTATACATATTTGGACAGAGTAACCGATTTCAGCAGATCGTGACTTTTCATGTGATAACTGACATGGAATTGTTTGTATGACATATCAAAGTCATATATGAATGATGAATATATGAGCTACAGGGGGCTATTTTGAGGTACATCATGTCACAAAAGCCTCCAGAGACTGGTCTTTGGGAAGAGCTGGCTGAAGAGCCTTCTGAGTAACTGAGAGATCCTGGCTTGGCCAGCCAGTTTGTGCTTGTGAATTAAACTTGTCGTCTGGGCTCCCTTTTTTTGTCTCTTTCACATAAGCAGAGCAGAAGTTCTTGGCCAATCCTTGACAGTGCTTGTTCAAGACACAGAGAGCCTCTGTGCTGGGGCAGGGGTAAGGGTGCAGGAGGTGGTTGGAGGGGGGGTGCTTACCTCGGGCAGCACAGCTCCCAAAGTGACCGGCAGTCGGGATTTCCCTCAACAATGCCCCACAGGGGTCCAGGGTCAGCTCCAGCACAGGCCACACAGGAAGGCTTAATGCTCGAGCTACAGCACATGCTGGGCAGGCTTGAGGCCAGGGTCCCCATGGCAGGAGAGAAGAAGAAGACTCGGCCCCCTGGAGGGGCAGGATGGGCTTCCTGGATCCCATTTGCTCACAGCCAGGGCCCTGCCCCCACTCCCAAGTCGTCCATGGCGCCCCCAGGTCAGCCAGAATGGAGCAGCAGTTTTCACTGCACCAAGTCCACTTATGGCTTACAGGCAACTCCTAGACCCACCACAGCCCACCATCTTGGCCAGAAAGGAACCTACTCAGCCTCACCATTGCTTCTTTTCCTTCCACCCAGAACCCCGCTTCTCCTGGGCTGCAAGGAGCCATCCCTGGGATGCCAACAGCCAGCCACAGGGGTCTATCTCCCAGCAGCCAACCGCACCTCCATGGTTTGGCCCTCAGAAGGGCAGGTGGGGGTTTCCTGGATCCCAGTTGCTCACAGCCAGCCCAGCCTCCACCTCTAAAACCATCAGTCATGCCCCCAGGTTGGCCATAAAGGAGCAGCCATTCTCCACTTGGACTCAGCTTTGCTTGTTTTCCTTTGACCCAGAACCCTCCTTCTTCTCCTGGGCTGCAAGTAGCCATCCCTAGGAAGCCAAGAGGCAGGCACAGGATTCTGCCTCCCAGCAGCCAACCACACCTCCCCAGGCTTTGCAGAATGAATGGTGGTGCTCTACTAACCCACTTATCCACAATGATGTGCTTAGTTTCTGCCCTGCCTTTCTCAGCTTGACTTTCCTCTTTTGCCCCATTCCTGCCTCACTTCCTCCTTTTGGAAGTCAGGCAAAGAAGGCCAGCAGGAAGAGCCGGCCTCCACCTGCCAATTTCCAAGGGCAGAGGAGGCCAAGCCACAAGTCTCTGAAAGGTAACATGCCTAACTCCTCTAGGTTCTCCAGCCTGACGCCAAGGTGCTTTCTCCACTGCTGTCAGCACCTTCTGTCATGCAGGGGTTGGAGTTATCCCAGGGACAGGCCAGTGGCAAGAGGAGCGCCTTCCTGAACAGCAAGGGGATCTGGGAAAAGGAAACCAGCATGTTTCTGCCTGGCTCTGAATCAGGGACCTTTTGCGTGTTAGGCAAATGTGATAACCACTACACTACAAAAACTCCATCTGCTTAGCTGTTGCTCACCCTGCCACAGACCGATGGACAAACCTAGAGAAAGTGGTGGCAGCCCTTCAATAGGTCAGCTAGCAGAGCAGAGGACTGGAGCCGGCACTCAGGAAGTCGTCCTAACCTCGCCCGTGTGACTCCAGCTTGAGGGAGAGCTTCTTCTTCTTCTCCTTGCTGACAAAGAGCAAGAGAAGAATGAAAGGTCAGATGGGCCAACTCGGTGCAGAAGCCCATGCTGTCTTTTCCTGCTGCATAGCCTGAAATGAGGGACTGGTGGCAGTTAAAGGAACTGTTGCACCTTTCAGAAAACATCCCACCTGTGCACAAAGCTGGATAGAATAGCCTGCTAGTCTAGCACGCTCCCAACTGAACTACTTCAGTAGCTGCTAGGTTTCTTTTTGGCTCATTAAACCACATCTTCAGTCACTGATGGCCAATGAGAGAGCGACATCGCTTGCTATTTTAGCACTTGAAAATGCCATTGGCCAATCTTTGGATCTCTTTAATGCTGCGCTTCAGTTCATGGGGGAAAGGTGAGAGAAGCCACCTTTCAGCTAAAGGCCTGGGGTTAACATCCTAACGCTGTCTCCTACTGTAACACTATTTAATCCTGGCCAGCCCTGTGCTGGTGACAGTTCCACTTCTAGATGTTAGTATGTTTCAGTTACCGTTAAAATTAAAAAGTTTCTATATGCTTAAAGAAAATGTATTTGTTTTATTTGCTTATATATGGCATGAATAAATACAGGTTTACAGAACCTAGCCTGCAAATTTAGCATCTTATATGACAGAGAAAATCATGCATCGAAATTGTACATTAAAATCATGTACTGAGCTACAAATGCAATGAAAAATAAGATACTTAAAATTTTAACACATGGGGGGGGGCACCGAAGACACGTCTTGCCTGGGGTGCCACTTGGTCTAGGTCAGACCCTGCCAGGGAGAACAGGAATTAGTGTCACATGTCTATTTTCAGGCTGTAATCTGTGGGCACCCTGCTCTGCGGGAGGGATCGTGGTAGCCCAGACTCAGGGCTGGAACAGGCCCTGATTGAGGGGATGGCTGCATGGTTTATAGCGCTCCGATGTCTCAGACAATGTGTCTCTCCCAAAGCCTCAGATCTGCAACCCCAGAAGGCTCCTGCGCTGCCTCCGCTCCTTTCACCTTCTACAGCAAGGAGCAGCAGCAAGGGTCAGGCATGAGCCATAGGCACTAGATGGGAGACAGAGGCTTCAGGAGCCCAGAGTGTTTGCCAGTCTGGGCATTTTGGCTGAGACCTCAGGGACACATTGTGAGGCAGAATCCCAGGCATCTGTATGAAAGGAGCATAGGGACTTAAGAGCAGCCAGACTGGGTCAGACTGGGTCCATTTTGCCCAGTGTCCTGTCTTCCCATAGCGGCCAAAGCCAGGTTCCCCAGAGGGAATGAACAGAACAGGTAATCATCAAGTGATCTATCCCCTGTTACCCGCTTCCAGCAAACAGAGACTAGGGATACCTTCCCTGCTTTTTGCCGGCCGCTGCACATTGAGTGGATGTTTGCAGCGAACTATCCACAGTGACTCCAAGATCTCTCACTTGAGTTGCAATAGCTATTTTACATCCCATCTTTTTATATGTAGAGTTGGGATTATGTTTGCCAATGTGCATCACTTTGCATTTATCAACATTGAATTTCATCTGCCATTTTTTTGCCCTTTCACCCAGTTTTGTGAAATCACTTTTTAGCTCCTCACAGGCTGCTTCGCCCTTAACTATCCTTTGTAGTTTGGGATCATCTGCAAAATTTGTCACCTCACTGTTTAGCAGATCGTTTATCAATATGTTGAATAGTCCCAGTACAGACACCACTATTTACCTGTTTGCATCCTGAAAACTGACCATTTAGTCCTACTCTTTGTTTCCTAGCTTTTAACCAGTTATTGATCCAGGTGAGGACCTTCCAGAGGTGAAAGTAAGCCGGTCCGGTCCGGTATGGGGTACCGGCAAGAGCGGGTACGCTGTGCTAGCCCGGCCCAGCTTCCCCAAGCTGGTGATTTAAAGGACCCAGGGCTCCCTGCAGAGGCCAGAGCTCCAGGCCCTTTAAATCGCTGCCTGAGTCCCCTGCCGGAGCCCTGGAGAGTAAATCACTGCCGTGGAACGCTGCTCTCTCCCGCGCCACGAACACAGAGCAGGGGCGACGGGAGCTTCCTTACAGTGTGTGGGGGGGCACTGTTGTCTGAACTGTGGTGCTCCCATGACACCCCTTCCCCAGGGATCCACATTCACACCACCCCTCCCCCGAGACCACACCCACAGAACGCCTCTTCCTCCTAAGACTCCACCCTTCCCCCCACTCCATCATTTGTCCTAAAAGCCAGTAAAGAGTGGTGGGGCCATGGCCCTCTAACTCCCTGTTCCAGCACCCCTGACACAGAGCTAAGCAGGCAGCAGTGTGTGTGTGTCACAGAGGCTGCTGTGCTGAGCTGAGCCAGTGAGGGAAACAGTGGCTGATGTTGGGGCTGTCCCCTTCCCCCTGTCTCAGGACTGGTTGCTTGCAGCAGCTGTCTGAACTTAGAGACTGTGTGCCCACATAATCCCTCTCCCCACACACACAAACACACTCTCTACCCCACCAGGCACATTGTAGTTGAAAAGCAGCTGGCAATCTAGTAGGATTCCCATGGAACAATGGGATAGAGAAACCTGCATCATGTGATGCTGTATCAGCCCATGAGGCTTTGCAAACCCTTCCCAAAGCAACCACAGCCTGTTGCACAGCTACCCACAATGCACTGCTCTCTACAATGCACTGCTCTCTGTGGCCATCCAAAAGTCTAGCCTGGATGTGCTCTGGTGACACAAGGGGCATAGTGTGGACATGCAACAGTTGTTTAATTGAAACACTTTAAAGCCACATTACCCAATAGTGTAGATATAGCTTGAGAGTGAGACAAGACCCAGCTCTGTTGAAACTGAAGAACCACAACTTCCTCCGTAGTTGGCAGAATTTGAACCTGTTCAGGGAGACCCCAGTGGATTTCTAGCCCATCACCTTAACCACGCAGCCACAACTACTTGCTTGAGACGTGTCTCTCACTACACTCCAGTTCAGTTCTCACTGAGTGATCAATTCCAATTGTTCCCTCAGACCAGCTTCCACAACACACACACTGCTGTGCCATTGTGTAAGTGTGTCCCTGGCTGAACTGCAAGAATTCCTGCTCATTTCCCTTCTGGCTGGAGTATGAGGAGAGTGTGTTTGTGGTCAATGACGTTCCTGTAGATTGTTGTCCATTTCCTGCCTTGATCATTCAGACAGTTGCTTTACCATCATATCCCCAGCACATCAGAAATTGCAATAGCAGGGGGCAGGTTTTCTCTGGGGCACTGAGCTTTGCCAGGGGGTTGGTGGTTCAGTTCCTTCGTCACCCTGGAGTAAACTCAGTTTTTATTCCGTCCTTGATGTTTCAAGGAATAACAAGAGATGACCAAGGAAAGAGGTGGACAGGGCGGGTCTCAGGTGAGGGAGAGAGGTGTGAGTGCTGGGCAGGGTGAGTCTCAGGGGAAGGGCAGAGAGGTGAGGGCAGCAGGCAGACCTTGGGGGCGGGGGTGGAGAGACACAAGGAGGCCTTCTGGGAGGAGAGGAGCAAGCAAAAGGTGGACCAGCAGGCCTCCGCCAAAGAGAAAGAGCAGGAGTGGGGAAGTGGCCAAATGGGAGTGAGAGCAGAGCACAGGTGGGGCTTCAGAGGGAGGAGAATGAGTCAAGGGGGTGGAGTGGACAGAACTGCCCAGAGGATTCAGGGGGCCTGAGGCAAAACAATTTTGGGGGCCCCTTCCATAAAAAAAAGTTGCAATACTATAGAATACTATATTCTCATGTGATCCCTGCAGGGCCTGGGGCAAATTGCCCCACTTGCCCCCCCTTCTGGGTGACCGTGCCCTCAGCCTCTCCTCGTAAGTCCACTGACCCCTAATCATTTTTGTTGCCCTCCCCTAGACTCTCTCCAATTTGTTTCTGTAGTGGGAGGGCAAAAACTGGACACAATGCTCCAGATGTGGCCTCACCAGTGCTGAATAGAGGGGAATAATCACTTCTCTCTATCTACTGGAAATGCTCCTACTAATCCAGCCCAATACGACCAGTTACCCATATTGAATGCAGACCCAGCAATATTTGATAAATTGGTTACTGTCCATTCAGGAGGTTCTTTCCTACCTATTCATAAAGAATGAAGATGCTCTAAGCAGAGGGGAGAGAGCTGTCCCGTCCGTTTAGTTAATCTATCTCCCAGAGAGGTCGTAGCTATGTCACTAGGGGAAGCTGTGTGGGTGGGTGTGCAAGCTGTGGTGTCTCCATATATCTATAAGTTTAATCAAACCCCATTTTTAAAAGCACTGTGGTCTGGGAAGAGTACAGGATATCTCTGAGGCAGGGCCTGTCCTTCAAAATCTTTAAGATCACTGATTTATCTCCCCAGCAGCCATTGGGGTGTAACTCAGTAGTAGAGTATTTGACTGAAAATCAAAGGGGTCTTGGTTCAAGTCCCTTTGCCACCTTATAAACCTCTTCCTTCAACAAAAATAATTGCATTTCCATTATGTTGAGGAGTTCCACTGAATAGGGATCCCTGAAATGAATGGAAACACTCAGTATTTTCCTGTTCAAATGCATAAAAACCTAGCAAACATGTGACTCCACTGAAATCAGTTCCAATCCTCTAAAGGATTAAAGAATCCTTACTGAGGTTGCAGGAAAAAAACATCCCAATGTGTAGAAAGAATAGTATATATGGCAGGCGACCAGCTTGGCTTAACAGTGAAATCCTTGCTGATCTTAAACGCAAAAAAGAAGCTTCCAAGAAGTGGAAGATAGGACAAATGACCAGGGAGGAGTATAAAAATATTGCGCAGGCATGCAGGAGTGAAATCAGGAAGGCCAAATCACACTCGGAGTTGCAGCAAGCAAGAGATGTTAAGAGTAACAAGAAGGCTTTCTTCAGGTATGTTAGTAACATGAAGAAAGTCAAGGAAAGTGTGGGCCCCTTACTGAAAGAAGGAGGTAACTTAGTGGAAAGAGGATGTGGAAAAAGCTAATGTACTCAATGCTTTTTTTGCCTCCGTCTTCACAAACAAGGTCAGCTCCCAGACTGCTGCACTGGGCAGCACAGCATGGGGAGAAGATGACCAGCCCTCTGTGGAGAAAGAAGTGGTTCGGGACTATTTTGAAAAACTGGAGACGAGCACATGTCCATGGGGCCGGATGCGCTGCATCCGAGGGTGCTAAAGGAGTTGGCGGATGTGATTGCAGAGCCATTGGCCATTATCTTTGAAAACTCATGGTGATCAGGTGTGGTCCCGGATGACTGAAAAAAGGCTACTGTAGTGCCCATCTGTAAAAAGGGAAGAAGGAGGATCCAGGGAACTACAGACCAGTCAGTCTCACCTCAGTCCCTGGAAAAATCATGGAACAGGTCCTCAAGGAATCAATTCTGAAGCACTTAGGGGAGAGGAAAGTGATCAGGAACAGTCAGCATGGATTCACCAAGGGCAAGTCATGCCTGACTAACCTAATTACCTTCTGTGAGGAGATAACTGGCTCTGTGGATGAGGGGAAAGCAGTGCATGTGTTATTCCTTGACTTTAGCAAAGCTTTTGATATGGTCTCCCATAGTATTCTTGCCAGCAAGTTAAAGAAGTGTGGGCTGGAGGAATGGACTGTAAGGTGGATAGAAAGCTGGCTAGATCGTCAGGCTCAATGGGTAGTGATCAACGGCTCCATGTCTAGTTGGCAGCCGGTTTCAAGCGCAGTGCCCCAAGGGTCGGTCCTGGGGCTGGTTTTGTTCAATATTTTCATTGATGATCTGGAGGATAGTGTGGATTGCACCCTCAACAAGTTTGCAGATGACCCTAAACTGGGAGGAGTGGTTGATACACTGGAGGGTAAGGATAGGATACAGAGGGACCTAGACAAATTAGAGAACTGGGCCAAAAGAAACCTGATGAGGTTCAACAAGGACAAGTGCTGAGTCCTGCACTTAGGACGGAAGAATCCCATTCACTGTTACAGACTAGGGACCGAATGGCTAGGAAGCAGTTCTGCAGAAAAGGACCTAGGGGTTACACTAGACGAGAAGCTGGCTATGAGTCAACAGTGTGCCCTTGTTACCAAGAAGGCTAACGGCATTCTGGGCTGTATAAGTAGGGGCATTGCCAGCAGATCGAGGGATGTGATCATTCCTCTCTATTCGGCATTGGTGAAGCCTCATCTGGTGTACTGTGTCCAGTTTGGGGCCCGACACTACAAGAAGGATGTGGAAACATTGGAAACAGTCCAGCAGAGAGAAACAAAAATGATGAGGGGTCTGAAGCGCATGGCTAATGAGGAAAGGCTAAGGGAACTGGGCTTGTTTAGTCTGAAGAAGAGAAGACTGAGGGGGGATTTGATAGCTGCTTTTAAGTACCTGAAAGGGGGTTCCAAAGAGCATGGAGCTAGACTGTTCTCAGTGGTAGCAGATGAGAGAACAAGGAGTAAGGGTCTCAAGTTGCAGTGGGAGAGTTTTAAGCTGGATATTAGGAAAAAACTTTTTCACTAGGTGGGTGGTGAAGCACTGGAATGGGATGGCTAGGGAGGTGGTGGAATCTCCTTCCTTAGAGGTTTTTAAGGGCAGACTTGACAAAGCCCTGGCTGGGATGATTTAGTTGGGGATTGGTCCTGCTTTGAGCAGTGGATTGGACTAGATGACTTCCTGAGGTCCCTTCCAACCCTAATATTCTATGATTATATGATTAGATGCTCTAATGGTCTCTTCTGGCCATAAAGTCGACTAATTTCTGAAAAACGGAGCGTAGCATTGGGAGAAGCATCTGATGTTTTACTGTCTAGCCGGCTTGCTGCCTAGAACGAACGCTCCTTGAGTGGGGTGATCCACAGGGAGTAGCTCAAACCTCCAAAGTGCCTGGCCTGGGGTAGGACATTAGCACAGCAAAGGAGGGGTGTGGCAGTGACATCACAAAGGCCTTTTGCAGGACCTCAGACTATTGGTCAAAGGTGGTGGGGAAGTGGTGACCTCACAGAGAGATGCTGACATCATCCAGGCAGGACAGGGGCGAGGGGCCAGGGAAACCTGAGAGACCCCTGTGTCTTTGCGTCAGCAAGTCTCCTTCTCCAGGTCTCTCCTTGAGGACTGATAAAGTATTCGGGTTCACAGATGTGAGCACCAGGAGGAACCTCTTTCGAGTTTTTGCCTTCCCTTGTAGTGATTTTACTAGAAAACAGCCGTCCCTGTTTAGAAGATAAGAGCCTCCTGGAGGTTTGAAACCTGTTCAGTCTGATCCATCTGGTTAGAGTTGAATTCTAGACATGGAAAACACGAGCTTAAGGAGGCAGAATTTTATTGCGCACCTGGGATTTTGTCCCTTAGAATCAGTGCGGACATAAGGGTTTGTCCTTTTTGTTTCAGCTTTTCCTCCATCCATCCTTCCTTCCTTTCTCTTCTTCTCTTGCTTCTTTTCTCCTTTTTCCTATTCTCCTCTCAACACCAGCAGGTGTGCTTGTGTGTGTGTGTGTGTGTGTGTGTTGCGGGGGAGTGCTCTGCAGCTCACACTGTGAGAGATCCACCCAAAAATGTGGGACTGAAATAGTGCTTGGGCAGTGATCCCCATCAGTCACCTGGGCCATCTTTTGGGCTCTCTGGTAAGAATACTCAGCCTCCCATCCTCAGTCTCTATCCTGATTGGCTGAGCAGGGGGTTATTGACAGGGAGGAGACTCAGGTCCTTGTTCTTCTCTTTTAAGAACAAGGAAATAAGTCAGAATCAGTTCTATTTTTGACATATTTTGTTGCTTCTCTGCATTAATTGTCACTGAGCAGTTGATGATTCTCTCTAACATTGCAGTTCTCCTCAAATATTTGCTGAATAATTACTGTGCACTGTTGTTGGTCTGTAGCTCATCTGAGAGCACATTATTCAGGTCATTCAATGTCTGAAATTCAAAATCCTATGGTTGGTTTGAAAATTAGGGCTCTTGGGTCCTATTCCCAACTCTGCCACTGCCTGGCTGTGTGACCTAAGACAAGTTAGTTCTCCTTTCTCAGCGTTAGCTTCTCCCTCTTTCAAGTAGGGATAATAATGATCCACTCTTACCTACCTCATGGTGGGTGGAGGATGGGGATCCATTGGAGAGTGTCACTAAGAGTGGTGCATAATATGAGGTGTCCCATCACGTTTACTCAGAGCAGATTATGACATAATAGATTAGCTGAAACAGTCTTTTTTATTTGTATTTTTTTATTTTGGAATTGTTAAGAGCAGCAACGACTTAGCTCAGACTGAAGCATCTTATCTAATTTTCAAGATCTAAGTGTCTCCTCCTTGTTTGTGATGACACAATTTAACACACTGTGACAAACAGGAGATGCTTTTGTTTTGCAATAAAATCTTTTTGCAAAGAACTTCCATCTCACTTATGATTCTGAGAAACAAAATAGTTTAGTCTGAATGGGATTTTCGGACAGAAACGGTTGGAATGAAATTTTCCCACCATCTCAATTCCTGAGCTCTATCCCTGCCTCTGTGGGGATTTGTTGTCTGTTAGAACAGGAGTCAGACTGGCGGCTTCTCTTTCTGGCTCTGCCACCGCCTTGCTGTGTAGGCCCTTGGGTAGGTCACCTCCCTTCTCTGTACCTCAGGCTCCTCCCATTTGTCCAATGGGAACAGGGACAGTTCTCGAATTCTGGGCAGTTGTGAGCCTGAGTGAGAAAAGGGGTGTTGTAGCCCTCTGTGAAGAAGAAAGAGGAGTTTCACGGTGTTTTAGCACCTAGGAATTCTAAAGTTTGCTAAAATGTCTAGTCTGTGGAAACAAGAAATGGTCGGGGCCAAACTTTTTAACCACTGCTTTTTTAAAGACCTTTCAAGGATATGAGTCCCTATCTTTTAGGTACCTGGGGTTCCTTGCCAGCAGGAGTGTAGAGGTTCCTGCCTCCGTTTTTGTGGCCTTAACAAACCAGGTGTTGTGCCCCAGTTCTCGTCTGAGACCCCTGAAAAAGAACATTTTCCCATCCATGAACAAGACAGGTCCTATCTTTCAAAGGGGAACAAAGAGACCCCTGGGACTTACAAACTAGTTAGCCTGACTGTCATAGCTGGAGAGATACTGGAATACATTCTTAAACACTCAGTTTGTCAGCAGCACCTACAGGATAATTTGGTTCATAGGACGAGTGAGCATGGATTTGTCAAGAACAAATCATTCCAAACCAATCATCTTTCCTTCTTCGGCAGGGTTCCGGGCCTGAAGGAGGTGAGTAAACAGTAGATGGGATCTAGCTTGCAGTTACTAAGGCTTTTGACACTGTCCCGTAGGACATTCTCAGAAGCAAACGAAGGAACTGCAGTCCAGCTGCAATCAGTGGAATGTGGATGCAGAGCTGGTTGAAAGCCCAGACTCCAGGAGCCCTTCTCCATATTTGGCTGTCCAATGGAGAGGGTGTACCTAGTGGGTCTGGCAGGCATCAGTCCGGACTCTGGTACTATTCAATATTTTCATGAATGATTTGGAAAATGCAGTGGAGATCATGCTTCTAAAATTTGCAACTGACACCAATCACTTTGGAGCACAGGATTGAAATTCAAAACGTCCTTAACAAATTGGAGACTTGGTCTTCTTGAGCCAAACTCCATGGCTGGGCCCCTCTCTCTACACTGGGCTGAAGTGAAACCCCAGAGTCAAACACTCCTCCTGGGCAGTGCGCTCTGACCTTGAATGGTCAGATGCTGCTTAGCACTGTCAGAGCAACTTTTGCTGGGAGATTCTCCCAGCACTTTCCAATACTGGGAAAGTATGAAATCCCCATTTAACTGCTGGGGACAGAGCCTTAGAAGGGGGAGCAACTTGCCCAAAGTCCCCCAGGAAAAAGAAAAGAACCCTACGGGGTCCAGCTTCGATCACCAGATACTCAGGATATGTCTATACCACCTGCCGAATCGGTGGGCAGCGATCGATCCAATAGGAACCAATAGGAAACCCAGCAATGGAATCAGGAGTCCTGGGGGTGTGCTAGGGTGACCAGATGTCCTTATTTTATAGGGACAGTCCGAATTTTGGGGTCTTTTTCTTATCTAGGATCTTATTACCTCCAACCCCCTGTCCCGATTTTTCACACTTGCTGTCTGTTCACCCTAGGGTGTGCACATGTGTGGGTCCCAGCTGCTCCCTGCCCCCCTCATTGAAGCAGAAGTGCAAGGTTACTACCCTGGGTACTGCATTCCACCGGTGGACATGGGGCTGGCTGGAGGTAGGGTCTGGCTGCAGGCAGGGTAATGGTTGCTGGGCTGGCTGGCTTCAGGCCGGGGGGTGCATTGGGTTGGCTGGAGACAGGGCAGGGGATGCAGGGCTGGCTGCAGACAGGGGGTGCAGGGCTGGTGCAGGCTGGGTGTGTGTGGGGGCTGGTTGGCTTTGGGGAGGGCCACAGGGAGGTGTGGCAGGAGATGGCTGGAGACAGGGCAGGGGGTTTGTCAGGGGTTTGCTGCAGGGCTGGCTGCAGGTAGAGCAGGGAGGATGCAGCTGGTGTGAGCAGGGCAGAAGGTGCAGGGCTGTCTGGAGACAGAGGATGGCTGCGGGCAGAGCAGGGCAGGGGTGCAGGGCTGGCTGCAGGCAGGGCATGGGGCAGGGCCGGTGCAAGGATGTTTTACTCCCTGGGCGAAACTTCCACCTTGCACCCTCCTCCCCGCGCCCCCACCCTGAGGTGCCCCACCCTTGGCAGCTCCTCCCCTCCACCCTGAGGCTCCCCTCTTGTGGCAACTCCCCCTCTCTGCCCTGCGGCACTCCCCCTCGGCCCAGCTCACCCCAGCTCCAAGCACGAGCTCCCTGAGCACACCGTGGCCGCTTCACTTCTCCTGCCTCCCAGGCTTGTGGCGCCTAAGCCTGCCAGGCAGTCAAGCACCCTCCTCTGAGCCACAGCAGCCCTGACAGTTGACAATAGAGGCACCTTAGCTCCTGAGTTCCTTCAATGTGTCCCCCTCCGGGGTCCAGCTCCGATCACCAGATACTCGGGATATGTCTATACCACCTGCCGAATCGGTGGGCAGCGATCGATCCAGCGGGGGTCGATATATCGCGTCTAGTGTAAATGCAACACATCGAGTGCTCTCCCCTCTACTGCTGTACTCCAGCTCGGTGAGAGACACAGGCAGAGTCTACGGGGAGCTGCAGCAGTCGACTCAGTGCGACTGTGACATTATAAGTATAATATAATATCTCATTGAAAGGTGACAGGGCCAGAAAGAGTTAATTAACTCACCTCACCGACTGATCTGACCCATGGGTGAACCTGAAGAACTGGTTAGCAAGTTATGTAAATGAACAGAGCTTTGAAATGCAAGTTTGCATTGTTAGAGGTAGAAGGGGAGATGTTTGCTCAGGTCTTCTGATGTAGGCAAACAAGTCTTGTCTATTCCGACAGTTTTAATTCAAAGAGCAAAAAAGGAATATTAACATTAATGATGATACTTGAGTGAAATAGTATTATTGTCTATATGTCTCTTTGAAGGTTGTGGTAACCTGTATCTGAACTGTTTAATGAATAAATTACTCTGTACTAATTGCCAGGATGCTTGGAAGGAGAGTTAAGCCTATTGTCTTCTGAGGCCAAAAGGATGCTGGAAAGGTATAAGAACCCTGGGACACGATCCTTCTTCATCTCAGATCTGCTTTGGGTTTCAAGAGGGGGAAACCTTAAGCCACAAGGATTGAGATCCCCAGTCATTGACTGGAGCCACCCTGAATATAGAAATTGGACTATAACCTATGGACTATTTCTAAAAGAACTTTTGGCAACTACAAGCTCACCTCTACTATGTACCTGAACCTCAAGAATTGAATTCAGGTCCATAAGTCTATTAATCTTTTAATCAACACTCTGTCTCTTTTCTTTTCTAATGAATTTTAGTTTAGTTAATAAAAATTGGCTATAGCATGTATTTTAGGTAAGATATAAGTTATAATTGAACCTGGGTATGTAGCTGATCCTTTGGGATCAGAAGAATCTTTTCTTTAACATGATGAAGTAAGATTTTCAGGAATCATCATCATATCTGACAGGTGTGTCTGGACGGAGGCCTGAGGCTGGGTACTTTAAGGGAACTGCGTGGTTTAAACTTCTAACTAACCAGTGAGGTACTACAGAAGCTGTTTTGTGTTAACTTGGTAAATCTAAGTATCGGAATAACCAGCAGTGTTTGAAATTTGTCTGTTCTGTTTTGTTTGCGGTTCACTCTGATTGAGTGACCTCAGCTGGCTCCCACGGGCAGCACCATCACACCTACATCCAGGCTGTAGGTGTCCGGGGGATCTTAGGGGCCTTGGGGTGCACAGATACCTACGTCGAGGCTGTAGAGGTCCCTGGGGGGCTTAGAGAGTTTTGGGGGAGGGCACAGATACCAATCTCCAGGCTCTAGGGGTCCCAGGAGGGCTTAGGGGGTTCGTGGGGGGCACATATTCGTACATCCAGGCTTTAGTGGTACCAGTGGGGCTTACAGGGCTAGTGGGGGGCATAGATACCTATGTCCAGGCTGAAGGCATCCTGGGAGTCTTCGGGGATTTTTGATGGCCCAAGATACCTATGTCCAGGCTGTACGGGTACCAGGGGGTCTTAGGGGTTTGGGTGGGCACAGATACGTATGTCCAGGCTGTATCAGTCCCGGGGGGTGTTAGAGGTTTCATGAGGGGCACAGATATCTATGTCCAGATTGTAGCTGTCCCGGGGGGGTTAGGGGGTTGTGAGGGTACAAATACCTACGTCCAGGCTGTAGGGGTTCCTGGGGGGTGAGGGGGTTTCTGAGGGGCACATATGCCTATATGCACACTGGAGTGTCCCGGGGGGATTATGGAGTCCCTATAGGGCACAGATACAAATGTCCTGGCTGTATAGGTACCTGGGGGGCTTAGGGGGTTTGTGGGGGGCACCGATACCTAAGTTCAAGCTGGAGGGGTCTCCGGGGGTCTTAGGTATTTTGTGGGGGCACAGATACCTACATCCAGGCTGCAGGGGTCCTGGAGGGGCTTAGGGTCTGTCACGGAGTGTGGGGGTGTCCAGACCTGCACCCCTCTTCCAGGAACTCAAAGTGACTCTCGTCCAGCCAGTAAAACAGAAGGTTTATTGGACAACAGGAGCGAAAGATACAGCAGAACTTGAAGGCACAAGCAGAATCCCGCAATCAAGTCCTTATGGGGCTTCAGGAAACTTAGTTCCCAGTTTGGGATTCCCTGAATTCCAACCACCCAGACTAAAACCAAAACTGAACTAACCCAACTCTCTCCAGCCAGCCCCTTCTTTTGTCCAGCTTCCCGGGCAAAGGTGCTGATCCCCTCCCCCCTGCTTAGCTCAGGTTACAGGCTGAGCACGTGTCCGGTCCTAAGGTCATTTGCTGCTCTCCCATCCCCCACACAGAGAGTCCCTACTCCATCACAGTAATGCCCAGAGCATTTCCTGCATGGATCAACAGTGACACCGTGTCGCCACGCAGGGTAATGCACAGAGCATTTCCTGCATGGAGCAACAGTGACACCATGTGGCCACTCCGGGTAATGCACAGAGCATCACACCTAAGTAGATGCTTTAGAAATCCCTGGGGGGCTTAGGGGTCATGGGGGGCACAGATAGCTACGTCTAGGCTGGAGGCATTCCAGTGGGGATTAGGGGCTTCATGGGGGACACAAATATCTACTTCTGGGCTGGAGAGGTCCGTGGACGGCTTAGGGGGTTGTGGTGAGCACAAATACATAGGTCCAGGCTGTAGTGGTCCCTGGGGGTTTAGGGAGTTGGTGAGGGTCACAAGAACCTACGTATGGTCCGGAGGGGTACCTGGGGGACTTAAGGGGTTGTAATTGTGCAGATACTTACGTCACAGTTGGAGCTGGCCCTGGGGATCTTAGGGTGTTTGTGCCTCATACATACACCTACAAACAGGCTGGTGGGGCCCCTATTTGTCTTAGTGGGCTTGTTGGGGGCAGAGATACCTATGTCCAGGCTGGAGAAGTCGTGGGGTGGCTTAGGGGGTTCCTGGAGGTCACAAATATCCACAACCAGGCTGGAGAGGTTCTGGGGTTATTAGGGAGATGTGGGGGGGCACAGATACCTACTTCGAGGCTGTAGGGGTCCCGGGGTTACTTTTGGGCATTTTGGGGTACAGATACCTACGTCCATGCTGTAGGGATCGCTGGGAGGATGAGTGGTTTCGTGAGGGTGCACAGATACCTATGTCCAGGGTATAAGGTCCGAGGGGGGGGCTTAGGGGTTTGTGGGAGGCACAGATACCTTCATTCAGGCAAGAGGGGTCCTGGGGGCCTTAGGCGGTTTGTGTTGGACACAGATACCTGCGTCTAGGCTAGAGGCATTCTGTGGGGCTTAGGGGGGTTGTGAGGGCACAGTTAACTATGTTGAGGCTGGAGAGGTCCCATCATGGCCTAGGAGGGTTATGGGGGGCACAGATACCTGCGTCTAGGCAGGAGGGGTTTGGGGGGTCTTAGGAGGGTTGTGGGGGCACAGATACCTATGTCCATGCTGGAAGGGTCCCTTCGTCGCTTAGGGGATTGGTGAGGTCAGAGATACCTATGTCTAGGCTGGAGGGGTTCTGGGGGGGATTAGGTGTTTTGGGGGTGAACAGATACCTATCTCCCGATTGTAGGGGGCCCTGGGTAGCTTAGGCGGTTTCTGGGGATCACAGATACAAACATCCATGCTGTAGCGGTCCCGAGGGTCTTTGTGTGGCTCTGGGGGTCACAGATACCTACCTACAGGCTGAAGGGTTCCTGTGGGTCTTAGGGGGTTTGTGGGGCATACAATGCCTACATCTGGGCTTGTGGGTTCCCTGGGGGGCTTAGAGGTTTGTGGGGAGCACAGATACCTTTATCCAGGATAGATGGGTCCCAGTGGAATTAGGGGGTTGTGGGGGGCACAGAAACCTATGTAAGCAGAAGCAAGATGAACTCTACACTGACATCTGGTGGTGAATTTTGGCGAGTGTGGAAAAGAATTTCAGGGGCTGATCGTGTTTGCATAGGCACATCCACCCCGCCTGACACGGCCACGGCAGCCTGGGATGGTTGCTTTGGCAGCTGTGGTATCCCGTTTATTTGTTGTTGGGGCATGAGATATGAAGAATTGTCACCCTGATTGTGTGGATGAGGAACTGTGAAACTGCTTTGAGACAGTGATTCTCACCACCAATTGAGTGACACTCGCTAGACAAGGGAGTGGGCTCCTTGGGTGAGCTAGAGTAACCAATTACACTTTTTTTTTTAACAGTTGAATAGCAGTGTTGATTTTTGATTCTTTTAACAGTAGAATTTCTAGGTTCTTGAGCTGAAATCACTGAAAAGATGTGTTAGCTTGTGGGGGAGTTTTAAACTGTATTGCAGAGCACAGTAGCTGGCAGACAGGAGCAGTTTGTGGAAGTGGCCCACGGAGTGATGTGAGTCTAGCAGTTTTGGGGGACAGCTGGAGCAGAACACAGGTCGGCTGGCAGAGCAGCTGGTGGACCGAGCTCAGCAGTTTGGTGGGAAGACAAAAGCAGAATCCCATGGAGAGGCAGAGCAGTCGGCAGTGGACCACATAAGGTGCCCCTTTCTGCTCAGGCTGGCAGGGAGAAAAACCCTGCAGATAGACTCTTAAACTCTGGGGCTACGGGACTGTGGATGATCTTGGGGTTACTGGACTCTTGAAACATTGGAGATATTGGACTTTGGAGCCTTGGGGTGATTTGGGGATTGCTGGACTCATAAGCCCAGGGAAAAGGACACAGCCTAGTTGAGGTGTTTTCCCAATTTAATGCTATGTTGTTTATCTCACGTTATTAAACATTTTCTGCGACATCCAGACTCTGTGCTTGCAAGAGGGGAAATATTGCCTCTTTGAGGCACCTAGGGGTGCATATGTAAAATTTTCCCATGTCCCTGGGTGGGGGCTCGAGCTGGTTTGCATTACATTGTAGGCAAGGGACCCCTATGTATTGAACCCAGTCCTTGCTGCTATCAGTTCAGCCTGGCAGAAGGGTTCCACCTACGTCCAGGCTGAAGGGGTCCCTGGGGGCCTTAGGGAGTTTGTGTGGGGCACAGATATCTAAGTCCAGGCTGTAGGGGGTCGGGGGGGGCTCAGGAGTTTGGTGGGGGGCACAGATACCTACGTCCAGGCTGCAGAGGTCCCAGAGGGGCTTAGGGGGTGTCACGGAGTGTGGTGGAATCTGGCCCTGCACCCCTCTTCCTGGGACACACAGTGACTCAGCCAGCCAGTAAAACAGAAGGTTTTTTTGCCCAACAGGAATGAAGGATACAGCAGAGCTTTTGGGCACAACCAGGACCCCTCAATCGAGTCCTTCTGGGGGTTCAGGAAGCTTAGTTCCCAGATTGGGATTCCCTGAATTCCAACAACCCAGCTCCAAACCAAAACTGAACTAACTCCCTCCCGCCAGCCCCTTGCTTTGTTCAGCTTCCTGGGCAAAGGTGCTGACCCCCTCCCCGCTGCCTAGCTTAAGTTACAGGCTTAGGTCCTGTCCCTCACCTAATGTCACCCGCTGCTCTCCCATCCCCCACACAGACAGTGCCTAATCCATCACAGTAATGCCCAGAGCATTTCCCGCATGGAACAACAGTGACACCATGTGGCCACTCAGGGTAATGCACAGAGCATCACACCTACGTAGAGGCTGTAGAGATCCCTGGGGGCTTAGGGGTCATGGGAGGTACAGATAGCTACGTCCAGGCTGGAGGCATTCTGGGGGGCTTAAGGGGGTTCGTAGGGTCACAGATACCTACGTCCAGGATGATCGGGACTCTGGGGGCGTTAGGGGGCTTGTGGGGGGCATAGGTACTTGCGTCCAGGCTGTAGAGGTCCTGGTGGGGATTAAGGGCTTCCTGGAGGACACCAATATCTACGTCTGTGCTGAAGAGGTCCCTGGACGGCTTAGAGGTTGTGGTGAGCACAGTGATCCCTGGGGGTTTAGGAACTTGGTGAGGGGCACAGATACCTATGTTTGTCCTGGAGGGGTCCCTGGGGGGGCTTAGTGGTATTGTAGGGGACACAGATACCTACGTCCAGGCTATAGGCATTCTGGGTGGGCTTAGGGCTTTGGGGGGGCACAGATACCTACATCCAGGCTGGAGGGGTCCCGGGGGACTTAGGAGGGGTGTGGGGGGCACAGCTATATACGTCCAGGCTGGAGAGGTTCCAGGGAGTATAAGGAATTTTTGTGGACAGCAGAGATACTTATCTCCAGGATCTAGGGGTCCCTGGGGGGATTAGGGTTTTTTTGGGAGGCTCAGATAACTATGTCCAAGTTGGAGTGGTTCCTGGGGGGTTTAGGGGGTTCCTGGGGGGCACAGATACCTAGGTCCATGCTGTAGGGGTCCCCGGGTGGATTAGGGGTTTTCTGAGGGGTACATATACATACGTCTAGGCTGTAGGGGTCCCTGGGAGGCTTAGCGGGTTTGTGGGGGGCAGCGATACCTAAGTCCAGGCAATAGGGCTTCCAGGGGGAATTAGTGTGTTGGGGGGGCACAGATACCTAGATCCAGGCTGGAGGGTTTCCCATGGGGGTGGGGGGCTTAGGCCGTTTGTGTTCGGCAAATATACCTACCTCCAGGCTGAAGGGGTGTCTCAGCACTTAGGGATTGTGGGGGGGCACAGATACCTCTGTCCAGGCTGGAGGGTCCCTGGGGAGCTTAGCGGGTTCGTAGGGGGCACAGATACCTAAATCCAGGCTGTAGGGATCCGGGGGGGGGCTTATGGGGTTCAGGGGGCACAGATACTTATCTCTAGGCTGTAGGGATCCCTGGTGGGCTTAGGGAGTTTTTGGGGGCCCCAGATACCTAAGTCCATGCTGTAGGCGTCCCTACAGGTGCTTATGGGTTCATGGGGTGCACAGATACTTATGTCCAGGCTGGAGGGGGCAGGGGGGGTTGGGTTTTCATGGGGGGCACAGATACGAACCTCCAGGCTGTAGCAGTCCCAGAGGGGCTGTGGGGGTACACATACCTACATCTAGGCTGGAGGGGTCCTGGGGGGTATAGAGGGTTTGTGGGGGGCACAGATACCTAGGTACAGGCTGTTGGTGTCCCGAGGAGATTAGGCAGTTCACTGGGGGCTCAGATACATCCAGGCTGGATGTGTCCCGAGGAGCTTAGGGGGTTGGTGCGGTGCTCAGACACCTGTGTCCAGGCTGTAGGGATCCCTGGGGGCTTAGGGGGTTCATGGGGGTCACAGGTAGTTACATCCAGGCTGAAGGGGTCACTGAGACGTTTAGGGTGGTTGTTGGAGCACAGATACCTAAGTCCAGGCTAAAGGGGTAAAGGGAGTGCTTAAGGGATCGGGGTTGAAACAGATACCTACGTCCAGGGTCTAAGGGTCCCGAGGGGATTGGGGGTTGAGGGGGGAACAGATACCTACGTCATAGCTGGAGGTGTCTTGGGTGGTTTAGAAGGTTCGTTGGAGTCACAGATACCTAAGTCCAGGCTGTAGAGGTTCCTGGGGCATTCAGGGATTTCTGGGGGTCACAGATACCCACGTGCAGACTAGAGGGGTCCCAGAGGGCTTAGGAGAATTATGGGCGTCACAGATACCTAAGCATGGACTTAAACCCCCAAAACCCCCTAAGCCCACCAGGGACCCCTATAGCCTAGAAATAAGCATCTGTGCTCCCTGAAACCCATAAACCCCCCCTGGACCCATCCAGCCTGGACTTAGGTATCTGTGCCTCACATGATCCCGCTGAGCCCCCAGGGACCCTCCAGCCTGGATGGAAGTATTTGTGCCCGCCACAACCCCAAGTGCAGAGAAACCCCTCGAGCCTGGAGGTAGTTATCTGTGCTCACCAGAAACCGCTTTAGCCCCCACAGGGACACTTCCAGCCTGGATGCAGATATCTGTGCCCAACACAAATGGCCTAAGCCCCCCCCCCGGGAACCCTCCAGCCTAAACCTAGGTATCTGTGCCCCCCCAACACACTAATTCCCCCTGGAAGCCCTATTTCCTGGAAGTAGGTATCTCTGCCCCCCACAAACCCCCTAAGCCTCCCAGGGACCCCTACAGCCTAGACGTAGGTATCTCTGCCACCCAGAAAACCCCTAATCCACCCAGGGACCCCTACAGCATGGACCTAGGTATCTGTGCCCCCCAGGAACTCCCTAAACCCCCCAGGAACCACTCCAACCTGGACATAGATATCTGTGCCTTCCAAAAAACCCTCAGCCCCCCAGGACCCCTAGAGTATGGAGATAGGTATCTCGGCCATCCGCAAAAACCCCTAATCCTCTCCGGAACCTCTCCAGCCTGGATGTACATATCTGTGCCCCTCCCCACAAACCACCTAAGCCCCAAGGGACCCCTCCAGCCTGGATGTAGGTATCTGTGCCCCCCAAAAGCCCTAAGCCCCCCCAGAATGCCTATAGCCTGGACGTAGGTATCTGTGTCTCCTACAATACCACTAAGCCCCCCAAAGGGACCCCTCCAGGACATACATAGGTATCTGTGCCCCTCACCAAGTCCCTATACCCCCAGGGATCACTGTGCACACCACAACCCCCTAAGCGTCCAGGGACCCCTTCAGCCCGGACATAGATATTGGTGTACTCTACGAAGACCTTAATCCCCACCAGGACCTGTACAGCCTGGACGCAAGTAATTATGCCCCTCACAACCCCGCTAACTCTCCCAGGGTGCCGCCCATACTGGATGTAGGTATCTGTGACCCTACGAACCCCTGTAAGCCCTCGAGGGATCTCTACAGCCTCCACGTAAGTGTGATGCTCTGTGCATTTTCCTGTGTGGCCACACAGTTTCACTCTTGCTCCATGCGGGGAAATGCTCTGTGCATTACCATGTGTGGCCACACGGTGCCACTGTTGCTCCATACAGGATATGCTCTGTGCATTACCATGTGTGGCCACACGGTGCCACTGTTGCTCCATACAGGATATGCTCTGTGCATTACCCTGTGTGTCCACACGGTGTCACTGTTGCTCCATGCAGAAAATGCTCTGTGCATTACGCGCGTGGCCACATGGTGTCACTGTTGCTCTACTCGGGAAATCCTCTGTGTATTACCCTGCGTGGCCTCACGGTGCCACTGTTACTCCATGCAGGAAATGCTCTGTGCATTACCTTGTGTGGCCATACGGTGTCACTGTTGCTCCATGCGGGAAATGCTCTGGGCATTACTGTGATGGAGTGCGGACTGTCTGTGTGGGGGATGGGAGAGCAGGGAGTGACTTTAGGTGAGGGACAGGACCTAAGCCTGTAACTCAGCTAGGCAGGGCTGAGAGGGTCAGCACCTTTGCCCGGGAAGCTGGACACAGGAAGGGGTCGGCTGGAGGGAGTTAGTTCAGTTTTGTTTTGGAGCTGGGTAGTTGGAATTCAGAGAATCCCAAACTGGGAACTAAGCTTCCTGAACCCCGAAAAGGACTCGACTGACGGGTCCTGGGTGTACCCCAAAGCCCTGCTGTATCCTTCGTTCCTGTTGGTCAAAACAACCCTCTGTTTTACTGACTGGCTGAGTCACTGTGTGTCCCTGGAAGAGGGGTGCAGGGCAAGATTCCACCACACTCCATGACACCCCCTAAGCCCTTCTGGGACCCCTGCAGCTGGGACGTAGGAATCTGTGCCCCCCACCAAACCCCTGAGCCCCCCAGGGACCCCTACAGCCTGGACCTAGATCTCTGTGCCCCCCAGGAAACCCCTAAAACCCCCAGGGACCCCTTCAGCCTGGATATAGGTGGAACCCATATGCCATGTTGAATTGATAACAACAAGGACTGGGTTCAATACATAGGGGTCCCTTCCCTATTACGTAATGGAAACCAGCTCGAGCCCTCACCCAGTGACATGGTAAAATTTTACATACGCACCCCTAAGTGCCTCAAAGAGACAATACTTCCCCTCTCGCAATCATAGAGTCTGGGCATAGCAGAAAATGTTTAATAACGTGAGATAAACAACATAGCATTAAATTTGGAAAACACCTCAACTAGGCCGTGTCCTTTTCCCTGGTCTCTAGAGTCTAGCAATCCCCAAATCACCCCAAGACTCCAAAGAACAATACCTGAAATATTTCAAGACTCCAGCAACCCCATAATCACCCGCAGTCCCGCAGCCCCAGAGTTCAAGAGTCTATCTGCTGGCTTTTCCCCCCTGCCAGCCTGGGTAGAAAGGGGCATCTTACGTGGTCCACTGCTGTCTGCCCTGCCTCTCAGTGGGATTCTGCTTCTACCTTCCCCACAAACTGCTCAGCTTAGTCCATCAGCTGCTCTGCTCCACCAGCCGACCTATGATCTGCTCCAGCTGTCTCCAAAAACTGCTTAGCTTGGTTCATTCTGTGAGCCATTCCAAGTTTTTCTCAAACTGCTCTTCTCTATCAGCTTCTCTGCAATATAGTTTCAAACTCCCCCACTAGTTAACACAGCACTTCAATGACTTCAGCTCAGAAACCTCGATCTTCAGTTTTTAAGAAATTCAACAACCAACTCTATTATTCAACTGTTAAAAAAGAAGAAAACGTAATTGGTGTTTCTGGCTCACCCAAGGAGCCCACTCCCTTGTCTAGTGAGTGCCACTCAACTGATGGTGAGAATCCCTGTCTCAAAGCTGTTTCACAGTTTCTCATCCACACAATCAGGGTGACAACACTTCACATCTCACACCCCAACAACAAATAAACTGGGGATACCATAGCTGCCAAAGTAAGCATCCCAGGCTGCCGTGTCCGTGTCCTGCACGGAGGGTGTGTCTATGCAAACATGATCAGACCCTGAAATTCTTTTCCGCACTTGCCATAATTCACCACCAGATGTGAGGGGAGAGTTCATCCTGCTTCTGCTTACATAGGTATCTGTGCCCCCCACAACCCCCTAATCCCACCAGGATCGATCTAGCCTGGATAATGGTATCTGTGCTCTCCACAAACCTCTAAGCCCCCCAGGGAACCCACAAGCCCAGATGTAGGCATCTGTATGCCCCACACACCCCCTAATACCCACAGGACCCTTCCAGACTGTAGGTACGTATCTGTGACCCCTAGAGCCCCACAAAGTCCCTCGGGACCCCTACAGCATGGATGTTTGTATCTGTGACCGACAAAAACCACCTAAGCTACCCAGGGCCACCTACCATCAGGATGTAGGTATCTGTTCCCGCCTCCAAACACACCTAATCCCCCCGGAACCCATCCAGCCTAGATGTAGTTATCTCTGACCCCACGAATCCGCTAAGACATGACAGAACCCCTCCAGCATCGACATAGGTATCTGTGCCCACAAAACCCTCCTAAGACCCCCAAAACCCCTCCAGCCTAGACGCAGGTACCTGTGCCCAGTATGAACCCCCTAAGGTCCCTAGGACCCCTCTTGCCTGGATGAATGTATCTGTGCCCTTTACAAAACCCTAAGCCCTCCCCAGGATCCCTATAGCCTGGACGTAGATATCTGTGCACCCTCACGAACCCACTGATCCTTCCAGAGACCCCTACAGCATGGAAGTAGGTATCTGTACCCCAAAATACCCAAAAGCAACCCCAGGACCCCTACAGCCTCGATATAGGTATCTGTGCCCCCCCACAACTCCCTAATACCCCTCCAGCCTGGACGTAGATATTTGTGACTTCCAGGAACCACCAAAGCCCTACCCAGGACTTCTCCAGTCCCTACATAGGTATCTCTGCCCCCCCAACAGCCTTCTAAGACCCATAGGGCCCCCACCATCCTGGTTATAGCTATGTGTAAGCCACACAAAGCCCCTAAGCTCCCCAGGGCCCCCTCCAACCGGTACGTAGGTATCTGCGCAACCACAACCCCTTAAGTCCCCCAGGGACCCCTCCAGACCATACGTAGGTTTCTGTGACCCTTACCAACTCCTTAAACCCCCAGGGACCACTACAGCCTGGACATATGTATCTATGCTCACCACAACCCCCTAAGCCATCCAGGGACCTCTCCAGCCCTGACGTAGATATTTGTGCCCCTCATGAAGCCCCTAATGCCCACCAGAACGTCTCCAGCCTGGACGTAGCTATCTGTGCCCCCCACGACCCCTAAGCCCCCCAGGGATCTCTACAGCCTCTACATAGGCGTGATGCTCTGTGCATTACCCTGCGTGGCCACATGGAGTCACTCTTGCTCCATATGGGAAATGTTCTGTGCGTTACTGTGCGGGGCCACATGGTGTCACTGTTGCTCCGTGCGGGAAATGCTCTGTGCATTACTGTGATGTAGTAGGGACTGTCTATGTGGGGGATGGGAGAGAAGCTGGTGACTTAAGGACCGGACACGTGCTCAGCCTGTAACCTGAGCTAGGCGGGGGGAGGGGTCATCACCTTTGCCCGGGAAGCTGGACACAGGAAATGGCCAGCTGGAAGGAGTTGGGTTAGTTCAGTTTCAGTTTTAGTCTCGGTGGTTGGAATTCAGGGATTCCCTAACTGGGAACTAAGTTTCCTGAACCCCTAGAAGGACTTGATTACGGGGTCCTGCTTGTGCCTCCAAGCTCTGCTGTATCCTTCGCTCCTGTTGTCCAATAAACCTTCTGTTTTACTGGCTAGCTGAGAGTCACTGTGAGTCCCAGGAAGAGGGGTGCAGGACCGGACTCCCCCACACTCCGTGACAGACCCTAAGCCCCTCCGAGACCCGTGCAGCCTGGACGTAGGTATCTATGCCTCCCACCAAACACCTAAGACACTCAGAGACCCCTCCAGCCTGAACTTAGGTATCTGTGCCCCCCAAAAATCCCCTAAGCCCCCGAGGGACCTATACAGCCAGAATATTGGTATCTGTACCCCATATAGAATCCATAAGCCCCCTGGGACACTCCAGTGTGCACGTAGGTATATGTGCCCCTCAGAAACCCTCTAAGCCCCCTGGAACCCCTACAGCCTGGACATAGGTATTTGCACTCCCACAACCCCCCTTATCCCTCCCTCTCAGGACATCTACAATCTGGACGTAGATATCTGTTCCCCTCACGAAACCTCTAACCCCCCCGGGAACGATACAGCCTGGACATACGTATCTGTGCCCACTCGAACCCCTAAAACCCACTGGTAACCCTACAGCCTGGACATAGGTGTCTTTGGCCCCCACAAATCCCCTAAGACTCCCAGGATGAATCCAGCCGGGACGTAGGTATCTTTGCCCCCCACTAACCCCCTAAGCCCCCCTGGTAACCCTACAGCATGGATGTAGGAATATGTGCCCCCCGCAAACCCTCTAAGCCCCCCTGGGACCCCTAGAGCATGGAGATTGGTATCTGTGTCCCCCCAAACTCTCTAAGCCCCCCAGGGACCCCTATGGCCTGGACGTAGGTATCTGTTCACCCCAAGGCCCCTAAGATCCCCCGGACCCCTGCAGCCAGGCTGTAGGTGTGACGGAGCTGCCCGTGGGAGCCAGCTCAGCTCACTTAATCAGAGTGAATTGCAAACAAAACAGGGCAGACAAATCCCAAACGCTGCTGGTTATTTCAATACTTAGATTTACCAAGCCAGCACAAAACAGCTTCTGTAGTATCTCACTGGTTATTTAGAAGTTTAAACCAAGCAGTTCCCTTAAAGTACCCAGCCTCAGGCATCCGTCCAGACACACCTGTTAGATATGATGATGATTCCTGAAAATCTTACTTCATCATATAAAAGAAAAGATTCTTCCGATCCCAAAGGATCAACCACATAACCAGGTTCAATTATAACTTAGATTTTACCTAAAATACATGCTATAGCCAATTCTTATTAACTAAGCTAAAATTTATTAGAAAAGGAAAGAGAGAGAGTGTTGGTTAAAAGATTAATAGACATATAGACTTGAATTCAATTTTTGAGGTTCAGATACAAAGTAGAGATGAGCTTGTAGTTGCCAAAAGTCCTTTTAGAAATAGTCCATAGGTTATAATCCAATGTCCATATTCAGAGTGGCTCCAGTCAATGACTGGGGATCTCAATCCTTGTGGCTTAAGGTTTCCCCCTCTTGAAACCCAAAGCAGATCTGAGATGAAGAAGGATCGTGTCCCAGGTTCTTATACATTTCCAGCAGCCTTTCAGCCTGAGAAAACAATAGGTTTAACTCTTCCTCCAAACATCCTGGCAATTAGTACATCCATCAAACAGTTCAGATACAGATTACCACAACCTTCAAAGAGACACAGACAATAATACCATTTAAATCAAGTATCATCATAAATGTTAATATTCTTTTTTTGCTCTTTGAATTAAAACTATAGCAATAGAAAAGACTTGTTTGATGACATCACAAGACCTGAGCAAACACCTCCCCTTCAACCTTTAACACTGCAGACTTGCATTTCAAAGCTCTGTTCATTTACATATCTTGTTAACCAGTTTTTAAGGTTCACCCACGGGTCAGGTCAGTCGGTGAGGTGAGTTAATTAACTCTTTCTGGCCCTGTCACCTTTCAATGAGATATTAGATTATACTTATAATGTCACAGTCACGGTGAGTTGACTGCTGCAGCTCCCCGTAGATTCTGCCTGCGCCTCTCATCGAGCTGGAGTACAGCAGGCAAGGGGAGAGCGCTCAATGCATTGCATCTACACTAGACACGATACATCAACCCCTGCTGGATCGATCGCTGCCCAACGATTCGGCAGGTGGTATAGACATACCCCGAGTATCTGGTGATCGGAGCAGGACCCCCGAGGGGGACACATTGAAGGAACTCAGGGGTTAAGGTGCTTCTATTGTCAACTGTCAGGGCTGCTGTGGCTCAGAGGAGGGTGCTTGACTGCCTGGCAGGCTTAGGCGATGCAAGCCTTGGAGGTGGGAGAAGTGAAGCGGCCACGGCGTGCTCGGGGTGCTCGTGCTCGGAGCAGGGGTGAGCTAGGGCGAGGGGGGTGCCGTAGGGCAGAGCAGGAGAGTTGCAACAAGAGGGGAGCCTCAGAGTGGAGGGGTGAGCTGCCACGTGTGGGGAGCCTCAGGGCAGGGGTGTGGGGGAGGAGGGTGCAAGGTGGAAGTTATGACTAGGGCATGAAACTTCCTTGAACCGGCCCTGCCCCACGCCCTGCCTGCAGCCAGCCATGCACCCCCTGCCCTGCCCTGCTGGCAGTCAGCCTCTGTCTCCAGCCAGCCCTGCACCTTCTGCTTTGCCTGCACCAGCCGCATCCTCCCTGCCCTGTCTCCAGCCAACCCCTGATGCACCCCCCTGCCTGAAGCCAGCCAGCCCCACAGCCCTTGCCCTGCCTGAAGCCAGACCCTACCTCCAGCCAACCCCACATCCACTGGTGCCCTGCACTTCCCAGGGCAGTAACCCTGCACATCTGCTTCAATGAGGGGGGCAGGGAGAAGCTGGGACCCACACATGTGCACACCCTAGGGTGACCAGACAGCAAGTGTGAAAAATCGGGACGGCGTGGGGGGTAATAGGATCCTAGATAAGAAAAAGACCCCAAAATTCGGACTGTCCCTATAAAATTGGGACATCTGGTCACCATAGCACACCCCCAGGACTCCTGAGTTCCATTGCTGGGTTTCCTATTGGTTCCTCTGCTGGTTGTTTTCCTTTTCCTGGGGACTTTGGGCAAGTTGCTCCCCACTCTCGGGCTCTGTCTCCAGCAGTCAAATGGGGATTTCATACTTTCCCGCAATTGGAAAGTGCTGGGAGAATCCCCCAGCAAAAGCTGCTCTTACAGTGCTAAGCAGCATCTGACCAATCAAGGTCGGAGCTCACTGCCCAGGAGGAGTGCTTGGCTCTGGGGTTTCACTTCAGCCCAGTGTAGAGAGAGAGCCCTAACCATGGAGTTTGGCTCAAGAAGACCAAGTCTCCAATTTGTTAAGGGTGTTTTGAATTTCAATCCTGTGCTCCAAAGTGCTTGGTGTCAGTTGTAAACTTTAGGAGCATGCTCTCCACTCCATTTTCCAAATCATTCATGAAAATATAGAATAGTACCTGACACCGGACTGATCCCTGCCAGACCGACTAGGTTCACCCTCCCCTTTGGGCAGCTAAACATGGAGAAGGGCTCCTGGAGTCTTGGCTTTCAACGAGCTCTGCACGCACATTACACTGATTACAGCTGGACTACATTTCCCTCGTTTGCTTCTGAGAATGTCCTACGGGACTGTGTCAAAAGCCTTAGTAACACCAAGCTAGATCCCATCTATTGTTTACTCACCTCTACCAGGCCCAGAATCCTGCCAAAGAAGGAAAGAGGATTGGTTTGGAAAGATTTGTTCTTGACACATCCACGCTCACTAGTCATAAGAATCAAATCACCCTGTAGGTGCTGCTGACAAACTGAGTGTTTAAGAATGTATTGCAGGATCTCTCCAGCTATGGCAGTCAGGCTAGCTAGTCTGTAAGTCCCAGAGGTCTTTTTGTTCCCCTTTGAAAGATAGGTCCTGTCTTGTTCATGGATGGGAAGATGTTCTTTTTCAGGGGTCTCAGACAAGAACTGGGGCACAACACCTGGTTTGTTAAGGCCACAAAAACGGAGGCAGGAACCTCTTCTCTGCTGCTGGCAAAGAACCACAGGTACCTAAAAGATAGGGACTCACATCTTTGAATGGGCTTTAAAAAGGCAGTGGTTAATAAGTTGGGCCCCGACCATTTCTTGTTTCCACAGACTAGACTTTTTAGCAAACTTTAGAATTCCTTGGTGCTAAACACTGTGAATCTCCCCTTTCTCCTTCACAGAGGGCTTTAACGCCCCTTATCTCACTTGGGCTCTAAACTGCCCATAGTTCGAGAACTGTTCCTGTTCCCATTGGACAGATGGGAGAAGGGAAGTGACCTACCCAAGGCCTACACAACAAGGCGATGGCAGAGCCAGAAAGAGAAGCAAAAAGTTCTGACTCCTGTTCTAACAGATGAAAACACCCCAGAGCCCAGGAATCGAGATGGTGGGAAAATTTCATTCAAACCGTTTCTGTCCGAAAATCTCATTTAGACTAAACCAGTTTGTTTCTCAAAATCATAACAAGTGGGATGAAAGATCTTTGCAAAAATATTTTGTTGCAAAACAAAAGCATCTCCTCTTGGTCAGAGTGTGTTAAATTGTCTCCTCGCACACAAAGAGGAGACACTTACATCTCAACCATTAGATAAGATGCTTCAATCTGAGTTAAGTCGTTGCTACTATTAAGAATTTCAAAGTAAAAAAAATACAAATAAAATAGACTATTTCAGCTAATCTATTATGTCATAATATGCTCTGAGTAAACATGATGAGAAACTTCATATTATGCACTACTTCTAGTGACACTCCCAAATGGATCCGCATCCTTCACCCACCATGAGGTAGGTAACAGCGGATCATTATTATTTCTACTTGAAAGAGGGAGAAGCTAAGGCTGAGAAAGGAGAATTGACTTGTCTTAGGTCACACAGCCCGTCAGAGGCAGTGTTGGGAATAGGACCGAAGAGCCCTGATTTTCAAACAAACCATCGGATCTTGAATTTCAGACATTGAATGACCTGAATACTGTGCTCTCAGATGAGCTCCAGACCAACAACAGTGACAGTAATTATTCAGCAAGTATTTGAGGAGAACTGCAATGTTAGAGGGAATCATCAACTGCTCAAAGACAATTAATGCAGAGAAGCAGCAAAATTAATCAAAGATAGAACTGGTTCTGACTTATTTACTTGATCTTAAAAGAGAACAACAAGGACCTGAGTCTCCTCCCTATCAATAACCCCCTGCTCAGCCAATCAAGGTAGAGACTGAGGACGGGAGGCTGAGGGTTCTCACCAGAGAGCCCAAAGGATGGCCCAGGTCACAGGTGGGGATCACTGCCCGAGCACTATTTCAGTCCCACATTTTTGGGTGGACCTTCCATAGTGGGAGCTGCAGAGGACTTCCCTGCAACACACACACACACCCCTCCGTCCTGTTGTTGGGAAGGGAACAGGAGAAAGGACAAAAGAAGCAAGAGAAGAAGAGGAGGGAGGGATGGAGGAAGAGGTGAAACAAAAAAGGACAAACCCTAATGTCCCCAGTGATTCTAAGGGACAAACTCCCAGGTGCGCAATAAAATTCTGCCTCCTTAAGCTCGTGTTTTCCATGCCTAGAATTCACTTGTCACCAGATAGATCAGACTGAACAAGTTTCAAACCTCCAGGAGGCTCTTACCTTCTAAACAGGGACGGCTGTTTTCTAGTAAAATCACTAAAAGGGAAGGAGGAAACTCGAAAGAGGTTCCTCCTGGCGCTCACGTCCATGACCCCAAATAATCTCTCAGTCCTCAAAGAGAGACCTGGAGAAGGAAACATGCTGAAGCAAAGCCACAGAGGTTTCTGAGGTTTCCCTGGCCCCTCGCCCCTGTCCTGCCTGGCTGATGTCAGCATCTCTCTGTGAGGTGACCACCTCCCCACCACCTTTGACCAATAGTCTGAGGTCCTGCAAAAGGCCTTTGTGATGTCACTGCCACACCCCTCCCTTGCTGGGCTAATGTCCTGACCCTGGCCAGGCACTTTGGAGGTTTGAACTACTCCCTGTGGATCACCCCACTCAAGGAGCGTTCGTTCTAGGCAGCAAGCCGGCTAGACAGGAAAACATCAGACGCTGCTCCCAATGCTACACTCAGTTTTTCAGAAATTAGTTGACTTCATGGTCAGAAGAAACCATTAGAGCATCTAACCTGCATATCACAGGCCTCCGGTATGACACAACAGCTACTTTGGGGACAAACACATTTCAGAAAGGCATCTAGTCTTCATTAAATGACATCAGGAGATGGTGAATCCACCACTTTCCTTGGTAGCTTGCTCCTGTGGTGAATCATGCTCGCTGTTGACTATTGTGCCTTAGTTGTAATATGAATTTGTCTCTTTTCGCTTTTCAGCCATTGAGTCTTGTTATGCCTTTCTCTGCTCCATTCAAGAGCCCATAAATACCCAATCTTTTCTCTCCATTAAGGCACTTCAACACTTCAATGAACTCACCTTTCAATCTTCTTTTGATAAGCTAAACAGGTTGAGCTCTTTCAATAGCTCACTGGAAGGCATTTTTCTCCAGCCCTCAGAACATTTGGTGGCTCTTGCTGCCCTAGCTCCAATTTCACAACATCTTTTTCAAATGAGGACACCAAAACTGGAGGCAGTATAAAGGTTGAATAAAGGTAAAATTAAATAGGTTGCAGAGCAGTTTCTTTTAATTTCGGCTTTTGTTGCTAAAAATTTTGTCTCTCTGCAGTGAGAAAAAACACTCCCCGAATGCCAAAATTTGAGCCATGAAAAGCGGCAGTGTGAACAGCACTTCATAGGTGGAGCTGTGCTCCCGGTGACGAAGCTCCTGCCCCTCATTGGAGGTAGTTTGGCTTTGTTGCCGGGGAAGCTCTCTCCCAGCGATAAGGACGGCCACACAGCGCACTTTACAATGGCATGGTTAGAGTGGCACAGCTGCACCGTGGTAAGGTGCGCGGTGTAGACACAGCCTCAGAGCTGGGGAAAGCCGACAGGCGCTGAGGAGCACAGGGTTCAGAGACATCCGGTAGGAGAGGCACTATTCACAGGGATTCTCTATTGCCTAGTAAGGTGGAGAGGATGGAAGATGATAATGTACAGGTAGGTTCTGATGAGAAACAGTGAAATGAAAGAGTCTCCCTCAATTACATCATGTAATAGCAGACAGCTAAAATGGGACACATTTTAGAAGTGCTTAAATACAAACGCTAAATGTCTAAGTACTAAGACTGGTGAATTTGAGTGCCTGGTATTGAGTGATGATATTGACAGAATAGGCATCACAGAAACCCCTGCACCCCCTCCTGCACCCACATGGGGAGACTGACCTGTGTGCATGGAGCAGCTGGCATTGCTGCCCCCCACTCCTCCCTGGAACGCTGCTCATCTGGGCACCCCTAGGGGCTGTGGGATGTGGGGGTAAGAAGTGAGATCATCCGAGCTCCCTCCATCCAGGTCACTTTCCTCAGCCGGGCTGCATAGCGGGAGGGCAGAGAGCAGCAGCTTCTGATGCTCCCCTCACAGCACAGCCCAAGTGGGAAAAGTGACCAGGACGCATGGAGCACATAGGGTTGCTCCTTACTCCCCTCAAACCTCTATGGACCCATGGAGGAGCATTGGGACAGGGGAGAGCAGTGAGCACCTTTGCACTGCCACACGGGTCCCTTTGACCCCTGGAGCCCTGAGCGGCTATCGGGGGGCCCCACCCCTAAGGCCGGCCAGGCTCCCCAGAACGAGCAGCAGAAAACACAGAGACTGGCCACACACTGAGCAGTGGTAGCCTGGGCAGCTTGTAATGGAGGCTCAGGGAGGAGGGGTGTTATAACATTTTTTCCCAGATTTGGACCTTAGTGTCCAAAATATGGGTGTTAGCATGAAAACCTCCAAGCTTAGTTACCAGCTTGGACATGGTAAAGCTGCCACCAGCCAGGGATTTATACAGTGCCTGGCTCACTGTGGTCTCCCCAAAACCTTCACCAGAGGAGCCTCAGACTCAGATGCCTTGAGTCTCACAAAAAAGGGGAATAAACCATTTCCCTTCCCCCTCCTCCCCTCCAGGTGTTCCCTCCCTGGGTTCCTGGAGAGATATACAGAAGCAAGCTCCGTGAATCTAAACAGAGGGACTCCCCCCTCCCTGTTTCCAGTCCTGGAAATGGAAGTACCAAGATAGTTAATCTCTCTTCCCCCTTACCCAGAGGGTATGCAAAGTCAGGCTAGTAAATCTAACACAGCGAGATTTTCCCCCTGACTTCTTCCTCCCACCAATTCCTTGGTGAGCTGCAGACTCAATTCCCTGGAGTCCCCACTAAAGAAAAAATCCAACAGGTCTTAAAAAGAAAGCTTTATATAAAAAGAAAGAAAAGGACATAAAAATGGTCTCTCTGTATTAAGGTGACAAATACAGGGTTATTTGCTTAAAAGAAAAAAATGAATAAACAGCCTTATCCAAAAAGAATACAATTTAAACATTCCAGCAACTACACACATGTAAATCCAAAAAAAACCAATATAAACTTATTGCCTTATTATCTTTGTACTTACAACTTGGAAACAGAAGATTAGAAAGGCAGGAGATAGAAAAATCACTCTCACAGCCGAGAAGCCACAGACACAAGACAAAGAACAAAGAACTCACACACAAACTTCCCTCCATCCAGATTTGAAAAAGTCTTATTTCCTGATTGGTCCTCTGGTCAGGTGTTTTAGGTTACTGGTGTTCCCCCTTTATAGGTAAAAGAACGTTAATCCTTAGCTATCTGTTTATGACAAGGGGGCTCAACCTCCCCAAACCTTGCACTGCCAAGGGGACAGTGGGGCCCATGATCAGGGGCCCTGGCCAAGTTAGGTCCCCATGGAAAAGTCTCCCCTATGTCGGCCCCAGGGCTGGAGGAGCTCCCACTCCCTGCTACAGCCCGGGGGCTGCAGCAGGGGCACAGAGCTTCTCTGGTCTCAGGGCCACAGCGGGACAGGGGCCACAGACAGAAGGTAGGGGCATGGTTCTGGTGCTGGGGCTCTCACACTTGTTCTCCCTTTCCCAGGGGTTTGGCATCACTAGCCCCGGCTTAGCGAGTAGGGTTCAGTGGTCCCCATAACGTGGGGTGCAACTCCTAGGGGGACACAGAGGAACATTCATGGGGGCACCTCAGGACCTGAGCCAGCCCACATGGAGGGCAGGGAGGGAGCACCACTCTGCCACAGCTCTTCCCCAACCCCACCCTCAGCCTGAGACTCTGGCTCCCAGCCCGGCGTCGACCCCTTTACCCCTGTCCGCACCCCTCTCCCCAGCAAGCAACAGCCCCACTTCTCCCAGCCCCGGTTCTTGACCGTGGCTTCCGAGGGGCCACAGCCATGGCTAAGAGGGCACAATGTGAAATGTTTGGGGACCACTGGTTTAGGGTGACGTCCTCAATCACTTCTCTGCAGTCCAATAAAAGCTATTCCTCACTCACCTACCCCTCCATCAGGACCGACTAGGTATGTTCTGCTGCCCTTCACTCATACAGGAAGGAGAATAACATTTCATTCCACTCAATCCTAAAGTGATTTGTAACCCAAGACCTTCCCAAACTGGTCATTTTGGGGAAGAGGCCCCACCATGCTGCATAGCTAGGCAGAGTAGGTGTGTCTGTGCAAACACGATCTGTTCCTGAAGTCTTTCCCCAGCTCCTCACTAGGTGAGAGAGGGGAGCTCATTCAGACCTTGCTTATGCTTAGTATTTAAAAACTCCTTAGTGTCCCTATCTGTGCCAGCCTTAGATTTCTCTTCTTTTGACAGCTTAGATGAAGTGACCAAGTGGTTAAGGTGATGGACTACTATCCCATTATGCTCTGCCTGCATGGGTTCAAATCCCATTCTCACCAGAAGCATTTAGTCTTCACCCTCCTTTATAGACAGCCATCTTCTCCTTTGTTACAATAACAGATCAAACAATGTTGACAACCTGGAGAGCACAGGCCTGGCATGGGGAACTGGAACAGTGAATGTGTCCCTCTAAACCGATCAACTGCAGACTAGGCAGGCTTGGAAGAATTGCATATTTGTTGGTAAATGTCAATTTCTGTGTAAACACACAACCCAATGGCAAAATATTTCCATCAATAATCATCAAAATTGACAGATGGGCAAAGTAAGAAACATGCTGCTTGAGAACTTATCATGTTGTAGGAACAGCAGTGATCTGTATGCTCTGTATAACCTGTATGCTCAAAAGGTCTGTTAAACTCCCCCGCTCCCACAGCTTGTGACCTTTCCCTCTTTGAATGCCTGTGAAGTGGCTTTCCCACTCTCCTTTGTACCTCCAGTGAATGCCCTTCACCCGGCCCATCTGGCCAGTGGTTCGCTGTGTTACATTCTATTGTACCTCAGGGAGACTGATCTTCATCGCACCGTCCATCGCTGCGCTGTGGGACACTTACCTTAAAGGATCCTGACATCTCCACTGCCAAGCCTGTCCTGGGAGCTTGAGTATGAATGTGACACCCTCCCCCATCCCTTCTTTTGAGCTTAGCTATCAAGCTAATAAATGTGCTGCTTTCTGCCAAACTCTGGGGGGAAGGGGCATTATTAGTCCTTTCTAAACTTACTAACAGACCCAATTTTGGGTAACGCAAGCAACATTGTTTGATGTGTTATTGTACCAAAGGGGGAGATGGTTGTCTATAAAGGAGGGTGAAGACTAAATGCCTCTGGTGAGAATGGGATATGAACCCATGCAGTCAGAGCATAATGGAGTAGCAATCCATCACCTTAACCACTCGGTCACTTCATCTAAGCTGTCAAAAAACGGACAGGAGGAGAACTCTAAGGCCGGCAGAGATAGGGACACTAAGGAGTTTTTAAATACTAAGCGTAAGCAAGGTCTGAATGAGCTCCCCTCTCTCACCTAGTGAGGAGCTGGGGAAAGACTTCAGGAACAGATCGTGTTTGCACAGACACACCTACTCTGCTTAGCTATGCAGCATGGTGGGGCCTCTTCCCCAAAATGACCAGTTTGGGATAGTCTTGGGTTACAAATCACTTTAGGATTGAGTGGAATGAAATGTTATTCTCCTTCCTGTATGAGTGAAGGGCAACAGAACATACCTAGTCGGTCCTGATGGAGGGGTAGGTGAGTGAGGAATAGCTTTTATTGGACTGCAGAGAAGTGATTGAGGACGTCACCCTAAACCAGTGGTCCCCAAATATTTCACATTGTGCCCTCTTAGCCATGGATGTGGCCCCTCGGAAGCCACAGTCAAGAACCGGGGCTGGGAGGAGTGGGGCTGTTGCTTGCTGGGGAGAGGGGTGCGGACAGGGGTAAAGGGGTCGACGCCGGGCTGGGAGCCAGAGTCTCAGGCTGAGGGTGGGGTTGGGGAAGAGCTGTGGCAGAGTGGTGCTCCCTCCCTGCCCTCCATGTGGGCTGGCTCAGGTCCTGAGGTGCCCCCATGAATGTTCCTCTGTGTCCCCCTAGGAGTTGCACCCCACGTTATGGGGACCACTGAACCCTACTCGCTAAGCCGGGGCTAGTGATGCCAAACCCCTGGGAAAGGGAGAACAAGTGTGAGGGCCCCAGCACCAGAACCATGCCCCTACCTTCTGTCTGTGGCTCTACCCCCTTCCACCCATGGCCCCATCCACTGTCACCTCTGTTCCACCCCTTCCCCCACCAGCCCCACCCTATCACTCCTTTACCCCTGCCCCGCTGTGGCCCTGAGACCAGAGAAGCTCTGTGCCCCTGCTGCAGCCCCCGGGCTGTAGCAGGGAGTGGGAGCTCCTCCAGCCCTGGGGCTGACATAGGGGAGACTTTTCCATGGGGACCTAACTTGGCCAGGGCCCCTGGTCATGGGCCTCACTGTCCCCTTGGCAGTGCAAGGTTTGGGGAGGCTGAGCCCCCTTGTCATAAACAGATAGCTAAGGATTAATGTTCTTTTACCTATAAAGGGGTAACACCAGTAACCTAAAACACCTGACCAGAGGACCAATCAGGAAACAAGACTTTTTCAAATCTGGGTGGAGAGAAGTTTGTGTGTGAGTTCTTTGTTCTTTGTCTTGTGTCTGTGGCGTCTCGGCTATGAGAGTGATTTTTCTATCTCCTGCCTTTCTAATCTTCTGTTTCCAAGTTGTAAGTACAAAGATAATAAGACAATAAGTTTATATTGTTTTTTTTTTGTATTTACCTGTGTGTAGTTGCTGGAATGTTTAAATTGTATTCTTTTTGGATAAGGCTGTTTATTCAATTTTTTCTTTTAAGCAAATAACCCTGTATTTGTCACCTTAATACAGAGAGACCATTTTTATGTCCTTTTCTTTCTTTTTATATAAAGCTTTCTTTTTAAGACCTGTTGGATTTTTTCTTTAGTGGGGACTCCAGGGAATTGAGTCTGCAGCTCACAAGGGAATTGTTGGGAGGAAGAAGTCGGGGGGAAAATCTCGTTGTGTTAGATTTACTAGCCTGACTTTGCATACCCTCTGGGTAAGGGGGAAGAGAGATTAGCTATCTTGGTACTTCCATTTCCAGGACTGGAAACAGGGAGGGGGGAGTCCCTCTGTTTAGATTCACGGAGCTTGCTTCTGTATATCTCTCCAGGAACCCAGGGAGGGAACACCTGGAGGGGAGGAGGGGGAAGGGAAATGGTTTATTCCCCTTTGTTGTGAGACTCAAGGCATCTGAGTCTAAGGGTCCCCCGGTGAAGGTTTTGGGGAGACCACAGTGAGCCAGGCACTGTATAAATCCCTGGCTGGTGGCAGCTTTACCATGTCCAAGCTGGTAACTAAGCTTGGAGGTTTTCATGCTAACACCCATATTTTGGACACTAAGGTCCAAATCTGGGAAAAAATGTTATAACACCCCTCCTCCCTGAGCCTCCATTACAAGCTGCCCAGGCTACCACTGCTCAGTGTGTGACCAGTCTCTGTGTTTTCTGCTGCTCGTTCTGGGGAGCCTGGCCGGCCTTAGGGGTGGGGCCCCCCGATAGCCGCTCAGGGCTCCAGGGGTCAAAGGGACCCGTGTGGCAGTGCAAAGGTGCTCACTGCTCTCCCCTGTCCCAATGCTCCTCCATGGGTCCATAGAGGTTTGAGGGGAGTAAGGAGCAACCCTATGTGCTCCATGTGTCCTGGTCACTTTTCCCACTTGGGCTGTGCTGTGAGGGGAGCATCAGAAGCTGCTGCTCTCTGCCCTCCCACTATGCAGCCCGGCTGAGGAAAGTGACCTGGATGCAGGGAACTCGGATGATCTCACTTCTTGCCCCCACATCCCACAGCCCCTAGGGGTGCCCAGATGAGCAGCGTTCCAGGGAGGAGTGGGGGGCAGCAATGCCAGCTGCTCCATGCACACAGGTCAGTCACCCTATGTGGGTGCAGGAGGGGATGCAGGGGTTTCTGTGATGCCTATTCTATCAATATCGTCACTCAATACCGGGTACTCAAATTCACCAGTCTTAGTACTTAGACATTTAGCGTTTGTATTTAAGCACTTCTAAAATGTGTCCCATATTAGCTGTCTGCTATTACATGATGTAATTGAGGGAGACTCTTTCATTTCACTGTTTCTCATCAGAACCTACCTGTACATTATCATCTTCCATCCTCTCCACCTTACTAGGCAATAGAGAATCCCTGTGAATAGTTCCTCTCCTACCGGATGTCTCTGTCTGAACCGTGTGCTCCTTAGTGCCTGTTGTCTTTCCCCAGCTCTGAGGCTGTGTCTACACCACGCACCTTACCACGGTGCAGCTGTGCCACTCTAACCAAGCCATTGTAAGGTGCGCTGTGTGGCCGGTCTTATTGCTGGGAGAGAGCTTCCCCGGCAACAAAGCCAAACTACCTCCAATGAGGGGCAGGAGCTTCGTCACCGGGAGCACAGCTCCACCTATGGAGTGCTGTTCACACTGCCGCTTTTCATGGCTCAAATTTTGGCATTCAGGGAGTGTTATTTCTCACCGCAGAGAGACAAAATTTTTAGCAACAAAAGCCGAAATTAAAAAAAACTCCTCTGCAACCTATTTAATTTTACCTTTATACATCCTTTATACTGTCTCCAGTTTTGATGTCCTCATTTGAAAAAGATGTTATGAAATTGGAGCTTGGGCAGCAAAGAGCCACCAAATGTTCGGAGGGCTGGAGAAAAATGCCTTCCAGTGAGCTATTGAAAGAGCTCAACCTGTTTAGCTTATCAAAAGAAGATTGAAAGGTGATTTCATTGAAGTGTTGTAGTGCCTTAATGGAGAGAAAAGATTGGGTATTTATAGGCTCTTGAATGGAGCAGAGAAAGGCATAACAAGACCCAATGGCTGAAAAGTGAAAAGAGACAAATTCATATTACAACTAAGGCAAAATAGTCAACAGCGAGGATGATTCACCACAGGAACAAGCTACCAAGGAAAGTGGTGGATTCACCATCTCCTGATATCATTTAATGAAGACTAGATGTCTTTCTGAAATGTGTTTGCCCCCAAAGTAGCTCTTGTGTCATACCGGAGGCCTGTGATATGCAGGTTAGACGCTCTAATGGTTTCTTCTGACCATGAAGTCGACTAATTTCTGAAAAACTGAGTGTAGCATTGGGAGCAGCGTCTGATGTTTTCCTGTCTAGCCGGCTTGCTGCCTAGAACGAACGCTCCTTGAGTGGGGTGATCCACAGGGAGTAGCTGAAACCTCCAAAGTGCCTGGCCAGGGTCAGGACATTAGCCCAGCAAGGGAGGGGTGTGGCAGTGACATCACAAAGGCCTTTTGCAGGACCTCAGACTATTGGTCAAAGGTGGTGTGGAGGTGGTAACCTCACAGAGAGATGCTGACATCAGCCAGGCAGGACAGGGGCGAGGGGCCAGGGAAACCTCAGAAACCTCTGTGGCTTTGCTTCAGCACGTTTCCTTCTCCAGGTCTCTCTTAGAGGACTGAGACATTATTTGGGGTCATGGACGTGAGCGCCAGGAGGAACCTCTTTCGAGTTTCCTCCTTCCCTTGTAGTGATTTTACTAGAAAACAGCCGTCCCTGTTTAGAAGGTAAGAGCCTCCTGGAGGTTTGAAACCTGTTCAGTCTGATCTATCTGGTGACAAGTGAATTCTAGGCATGGAAAACACGAGCTTAAGGAGGCAGAATTTTATTGCGCACCTGGGATTTTGTCCCTTAGAATCGCTGGGGACATTAGGGTTTGTCCTTTTTGTTTCACCTCTTCCTCCATCCCTCCCTCCTCTTCTTCTCTTGCTTCTTTTGTCCTTTCTCCTGTTCCCTTCCCAACAACAGGACGGAGGTGTGTGTGTGTGTGTTGCAGGGAAGTCCTCTGCAGCTCCCACTATGGAAGGTCCACCCAAAAATGTGGGACTGAAATAGTGCTCGGGCAGTGATCCCCACCGGTGACCTGGGCCATCCTTTGGGCTCTCTGGTGAGAACCCTCAGCCTCCCGTCCTCAGTCTCTACCCTGATTGGTTGAGCAGGGGGGTTATTGACAGGGAGGAGACTCAGGTCCTTGTTGTTCTCTTTTAAGATCAAGTAAATAAGTCAGAACCAGTTCTATCTTTGATTAATTTTGCTGCTTCTCTGCATTAATTGTCTCTGAGCAGTTGATGATTCCCTCTAACATTGCAGTTCTCCTCAAATACTTGCTGAATAATTACTGTCACTGTTGTTGGTCTGGAGCTCATCTGAGAGCACAGTATTCAGGTCATTCAATGTCTGAAATTCAAGATCCGACT